>NW_022712725.1:2212135-2231936 GCF_011630105.1 Anneissia japonica
ATATAAATCGTATATATATATATAAAAAAGAAAAAACTCAATCTCCACCGGGGCTCTCAAACCCAGGACCTTTCGTATATATGGCATGGCAAACGTCATAACCCCTTGACCACGAAGTCACAGTGGTGATTCAAGCGTCCGGTAGAATCTGAGTTCCTTTCATTCTTTTAACGTGTCTGACGTCACGATTTTGATATAGCACTAATATCGCACGTGACCAAACTTGTTAGAGATCTATAAGGTACGCCCTCCTCTGTGTACAGACGTTTGTTATTTCACCATCGTGGGCTAACACAATCTGATCACCATCGTGGCTAACACGTGGGCACTCTCTTGGCTAACACGTTCATATCATTAGCGTGACAAACACGTGCATATCACCATCGTTGATAGCGACATCGTGGCTAACAACGTTCGTATCACCAGCGTATTACCATCTTGGCTAACACGTTCACAGCACAAAAATTAAAGAAGATTAACATATTACTTATATACATACAAAACTGTTCCTCCACCTGACACTAGTAGTATCCTGGGAGTTAGCTTTTTTTGTCATCCATACATGTTGTTAAAGAATGCAAAAGCTATTTAAACAGCATTTTTTGTCATCCATACATGTTGTTAAAGAATGCAAAAGACATTTAAACTACAATAAAAGTTTAGTTCCGGCTGAGGCTTTACGCTTTCCCTTCAGATTGCATTAGTACTAATTCACTTAATGCGAGTGTGATTGTAAAGTAAAAATATGAAGTAACAATTTTGCCTACCTTATTCGATCTGTATATAAAGTTTATTGATATAAACAATACTGGGATATAGGAACCATTGTATATAAAAATGCAATGTTTTCTTTTTGTTGACACTTTTTAGCGTTTTGTATATTAAATTCTTACAATAATTATGAGCTATGGATACAATTGATAAACTATACTTAGGTTATTTTTAAAGACATTTTCATGTCAGATTTTTAGCGTCGAAGTATTGCTAAAAATCACCGTAAAGTACCTCAAAATATTCATGTTTTTTACCGTAAATTCTATGTTCGATTTGCTTATATGATAATATAAATGTAAAAACAGACCATATTATACTAATAGTATGTTTGTTTATTAATAACGTCTTACCCTTGTACATAAGCCAGTCTGGCTTATAGAGGCACCATACTTAGTACAGTAAGGAGAGTACGGAATAGGATGTACAGGCATATATGACATGCTGACATGAATGTTTGTAGACGTGCCGGTACAAAATCGATTTAATTTTGGTGATAAATATTTTAATTTGTTAAAAAATAAAAACTAAAAATGTTTACGTTTTTCTAAAATTCTGTATGCAAATTCAGCAATGTAGAAACAAAGGTTACCGTTACTGTATAAAATTTTGGAAAATATGGATCTATCTTGCATATAGGCCTATTTGTAGTTGGTAGAAAAATACGTACCGTAATGGATACAGTATAATCATATGATTTTTGGAGTTCTGTGTACATGTTACGTTTTTTTTTTCGTCGACAGATCAGTCCATTTAGCACAAAAACTTGTTTGTGTCTATTTTCCCAGACATAATGACGCTTATTTCTTCATTAAGAGTCATCAGGGTTCGAAGAAAGGCGAAATCTGATTTTTCAATTTCAACTAATTGAAGGTAGCGAAGATCAAATTGTTCATAGCAATACCCGAAATGGAATGGGAATTCATATCCGGTTCAAAGGGTGAAATTACGTTTTATGATATCTGTTCTACAATTTTTTTTTGTTTTTGTTATGATAGTGTGGAAAATCGACCACCAAATAATCGCTTGTACCCCTGCTTATGTTCCTCTGAAACACATTCATGATGCCCCACCCCACACAGCAAACACTTGCACACATGTGTTTACAAACACACCACCACCCGACCAGGCCCAACGTACTTTGTTTGACATTTTTTATCGAGACTGCGCAAACTTTCATTTTATGATATTGAATTGTTGCACTTGACGTTATAATTAACACTCATAAAAAAGACAATAAAACGTTTAAGAATGTAGAGAAATATTGGCAATATGCCTATATAAAATTTATAACTGTAATGTATAGGCCTACAATTTTTAGTAATACCATGATACATTTTAGTAGGCCTAATAGTCCTTTCATGATTTAATTTTTTTCTGTAGATTATAAGGAAAGGACAGAAAAATATAACTGAAAGACTACTGTAGGTTGTGTTATTAGGAAATATTAAAACATAACTAAAACCTGATATCGGCATGAATTTTGGCCAGATATTGCCATAATATTAGGCAATTTTTAAGCAATCCGTGACTACTTAACTTATATTGAACCAGCGACGAAGTTGCAAAGAAAAACAATAATTGAAATTAAAGCGAAAGTCTTAATTAGCAGTAACGAAGCAGACGAAAAGAGGTTCATGTGTGTAAATGCGTTTGGTAACTACAAAAATTGCCCATAATTTAAGAGTTAATATACGAAATTGAGATCAGTGATTGGTTAAACGATTCAGTTCACTCATATCTTCTTTACCTAGATGTAAACAAGCAAAATCACTTACCGGGGGCAACACACACATACACCGTATGACGTATAGGCTTCGTCACTAGAACACCACAGTTCACTCGCTTCATAAGTTAACGCAAACCATTGTCAGACCATAATTGCTACATGCAACGGTAGTACACTCCACGAAAAGCACAAACCTAATTGGAAGAAAGTCACTACCTAACCCACGCTTCTAGTAGGCCTGTTCGTTTAGTTATTTGGCAGTGGAAACTCGCGTACTGTATCTGGCGTAGAGAGTTTATATTACAGTAGACTAACATTCCGTTGGGGAGAGAACAGCCGAAAGATGAATAACTCCGGTACGTAAGATATGTATTGATAATGACTTAAGTAGTTTTTCTTAGTTTAGTATTTTCTAAGCACATGATGTGGTTGAGGAATAACCATATTAATTTGTTAAGTGGGCATGAACATTTTGTTTGTAACAATGGCTTCTGCTGGGTCTTGGAGCGCGCGCTCCCTTAAGAAAAATCGTTCTGCACTAGAAATTTGCCTAAAATAATCTTATTTTACAAGCTAAAGCTTCTCACCAGCCCTCCTAACGCCGATACTTCTATACACGGCACTGTTTGTTACTCTGGATTAGTGAAAGTGTCCGACTGAGGATATAAAAGTCGGAATATATATATAGTATCATATGTACATAATATAGGTCTATATACATAGTAATATATATATTAATTAATTATTTTGCTGCATATTCACATGACTTAAACATAGTATTGTAGGCCTACCAGTTCTATAATGCATGAATGAAGTTTGACTATATATATATATATATATATATATATATATATATATATATATATATTCACTACAACGTTTATGTAAAAATTAGATATCAAACTAAATAATTCAATGAAAATGTGTATATAATGTTAAAAAGCGTTAATATCATTTAATAATTGTTTGAAACAGAAAACATCGCATGAGAGTTATTGCTTAGATTTTTAATGAATGCTTATCCTTGAAAGACATATATTTGTCATAGTATTTAATGTGTTGAAATAAGAAATATGCTTTAACATTGCATAAGTATATTGCAGATTTATTTAATTTATTTTCTTACACTTTATTATCATCTTACACTTATTCATAAACTAGAGGTGTAGCCGTGTTAGTCTTAACTATACAAACAGTAACAAGACAGGTAGTACTTTTAAGACTAACGTATATTTTGTAAGCACAAGCTTTCGTTCACGCAGTGAACCTCTTCAGGCGACTGGCTGTTTACACTTTGTCTTATAGAAAACATGACAGGTTAAAAATAAGAGCATTTTTACCGCCCATGCAGTATGGCTATACCATATAGTGTTCTTACCGTCAGTAAGGCTAATATTGTTCCACCTACTAATCTATTTATTAATGATATTTCTTCTTTCGACAATACTTTTTTTTTTTTATCTTATTTTAGCAACTAGTGCTCTTTACCGGAGTCTCATACCTCTTTTTGGCCTGGTTATTGGATACAGAATAAAAAAAATACACAACGTGCAACCTTCTCCGCTCCATGGGAAGTATTCCTAGTTATGCGCGTAATCAGCACTACTAATTTCATTCCGACTCATGTAAAATGTGTGTTACCCATGGGTGACTTTCTAACAAACAAATTAGGGAAACACTCATTGTGAAGTAGAAAGTCTTTAACAAAATTATATTAATTTTTTTCGTTAATACAAACAAAATCTGTTTGTCAATGATTTATAATTATAAACTAACTTAACTAACCTCGAAACCTAGACTCAAAAATACTGAGATGGCGTCCGGTATGTTGTTTGGCTGTATTCTGTAAAATTTGTTTTTTGTTTTTGTTTTGTCAATGGAATTGTAATAAATTTAAACTTAACGACACAGCATTGCTAATGACGTTTTCGTAGTGTCAATCAAACTTATCTACACTGACCAATCAAACAAGACCCGGAATACGCGCTTGTTCCACAAATACACGTGTTGGCGCATTTAGTGTTGTCCCGGCAAAGGCACATGTTTACGTACGATATATAGCTGTCGTTTTGGGGGGTTGCGGGATTAACGATATCCAAGTGGCGGGACTTAATATCAAGGTCCATTAATGAATACCCGGTAGAAGATAAATGTTTGGGATGAAATTGACATGTCCTGCATTACACATGCATTTCCTGGAAAAAAATCTCAACGAATTAAAGTTTGCTGAATTGTTTTGTTAAATGAGCGAATAATTACGATGATTCCATACCATGATATGTATTTCGTATCCAGTAACCGGGTATACTGCGCCATATTTCTTTTCGGAATAGACATTCTTGTTTACCTATAGAGGTGTGTTTTGTTGAGACATCTTGAGCAATATTTGAACCTGTCTCTTATACACATCTTGATAGTGTGGTTCGAGTAAACAATTACTTTAAACCTTGCTCAACCAACTAAAAGCTATAGACAAAATCATTGTAACTTTAGTAAAGTAAACGTACGTCAATAATGTGTGTTTGTGTTACGTTCACGCCATTGACCACAGCTATACAGGTGCTCCAGGCTTTACATGGAATTCATTATAAATAATTTTAAAAAGAAATTACAGTCTCACAATATAAAATGTATTATAGTACTTTCCAAAAATGTAAGAGGATCGTTTAAGCGCATTCCCGATCTCTTCATTCGTAAACAGTTATCAGTGTACAATAAAAATTCAGTAGGTCTATTGAATTTTAAATTGAACATAATCTCCATTTCCTTTCAAATTTGGGTAAATATATGAATAACAGATTTTTGTGTGATTTTTTTAGTGAAACCGTTTTCGATTTCTTCTTGTTTTTGAAAGTGTAGGCTACAAAAAAAGTGAAATATATATAATAGGCCTACAACGCCTGAATGTATTTTACAAAATAATGTAAAACGTAGTTTTGTATAAATTTTTAACACATGACTGTTTAAGTTGCGGAGTAAAGAGCCCGATAAAGAGCCATTAATTATACTGAATGACTTTACATCTATCTTTCTTTCGCGTAAAGGATTATCACTAATATGAGCACTGCGATATTTGATGATGAGTGATGATCAACGGTACTTATTTAATCATAATGCAGAATACTGTATAATCCAGCAAATGTATAATTGACTTATAAAGAGTATTTGGAGTATTTGAACAACTTAACTAGGACTTTATTTTCTTTATGTAGATTATATGGGGAAAAGGATACGTGAGATTACAGTCGGTGGTGTTTTTCAACGAACATTCTGAAGAAACTTGTATTTAAGCTATTGATATGTCTTAAAACGTTTCTAAAAATATATAATATTTCAAAACTTCAACAGTTACGATGTATATATAGGACCTAATAGTGTTATATACTAGGATTTTGAGGTTCCTAGCATTTAAAGTGCTTAGTATCTAGTTATTAAATGCTTAATAAGTACTTTAAATGCCTGAACACGATTTGCTTTACCAACAGGAAAAAATTGTTTGGAGCTTTTAATTTAAAACCTCAACACTGTTTTAACAGTGTAAGTCGACGCATTTATAATTCATACTACTCGTGATTTGTTTTCCAGCTTTTTATATACTAAACAAATAAATCCAACGGAGGCAACGGAACTAGAGTGAGGCGAGTGACAATGCACGGCGCATTTAGGTGGGAGTGGAGAAAATGAGATACAGACCAAATGTAGTGGTTTGAGAAGAGTCAGCTAAATTTGTAGTGGTTGTGGATGCGGAACACTGCTAGTATCGGTACACCTGAAAAATATGAGCTCTTGATCCTCTGGTTGGCTGCAATGCAGCCTGCTATAGCAAATCTTCATTTTTCTAGGTGCCCTTTACATTGACCAATGGCGATAGAATATACTATAGTTAAAATAATAAAATAATGAAAATAATAATTATTTATTTTATTTATAATTATTTTTATTATTTAATTTATTATTTATGTATTTGTATTTAATTATTTGAAATATATTTTATCTTAATAATAAATGCTTCTTTATTTTTAAACATTAATTTTGAAGTATTTGAAATGTAAAATTCATAATTATTTTCTTAAAGATATTTAAAAAAAATTAACTGATTTTGTAATTCTGACGAAATGAAAAAAAAAAACAATTTCACCTGGTACACATGAGGAGTAAATTAACTAAATATATTCAACATTAGAGCATTAGATACAAACCTCTTAATGAGCCAAGAAAGGAGATACGATGATAAAGTACTATATATAACTAAGGACACAATGGGAACAGATTAGGCTATAACTAACAAACACAATTACCACTAAATTAATGTGCTTAGTCTTCTAGGTCGTTCGTTTATATACATATGCCTACGTCTTGCTATTATCGTATTATCCAGTCGTAGCAATCCGACCCATTTGTCAAGCATGCACCTTTAAGTGTAAAGTAGGCATTTACCCTTTAACCTGAACAACATATAGGCCTATAGCTTTCTTATAATACAAGACAAACATATATATACACACATAATGCTCTACAAATGATGAGGCTTTGGAAGTGTAGTTTTTTTAGTCGAGAGGAGAGAACCTCTCCGTGACAAGAATTGACTTTTCCTCTAAGCCCCTTGGATGTTGTTGTTAAAGCGCAAGCAAAGTTATTGCGTTTTTAGGATCGACGTTACTATAACAACGCGACTTTACTCGCGCTTTTCTAAACTGCATAAAAAGTCGCGTCTAGTGGTTAGATAGAAAAAATTTCTACGTTAAATTTTAATTTATTATTGAAAAGTATCGCAAGAGTCGTTATTTTTTAACTATAATTTATATAAATGCCAAAAGAAACTGTCTAAACTGGTACGTCACTTAGGCCCTCCAACATGGTGTTGGAGGCCTCACTTTTTTCTGTACAAGGATTGGCCAATGAGTGCAACACGTGTGCTTGTTGGGCATGCGCGTATTATTGACTCTGTTCTGATTGATCAGTTGTTAAGTTTGGTTGACACTTTGGATAGGTTCATTAAACCCAGGTCCTTGTGATTGGAGGGTAATCATCTTAACCGCTAAACTATTAAACTTTACTTCGACTCTACTTCATAATTGTTTCAAGTAAGGATATAAAAATGAGGTAAACTAAGGAGAAATGTTATATAAAGTAATATTGGTTAAAACTAATTAATTACTTAATCAGGGACATGGTAATTTGTTTTTTTTTCTCTCCACGAAAAGGTCGTTAGCATCATTATCATTCTACTGCTCCTAATTCTCCATCATCTCCTCCTCACCATTTGCACCATCATCGTCAGAAGTAGGGCTGTTAGCTGTCAATGTTTAAGATGCTTACCTATGAAACCAAGAGTCATCTCTCATAGTCATTGAAACTAGTTCATAGAACATCAAATAATGTTTAGGCTACCATTCGCTGTTAGATGATTAAAAACAGATATTTTTGTCAGCCCGCTTGTCAGATATTTTGGTCCACTTGCAGGCCTAGCCACTTTGTCGTCTGTTTTCTACAGTTTTGGACAATGTAGTGCCGACTTAGGTACTGCGTACCATCTTCAATATTTATGGTGGTGGGTTGCAAACAATGCTTTGATGTCTCTCCACTAATTGTTCCTGTTTGGGGCAATTTGTGTAGCTGTGCAGGATTCATAACTTTCCAAGTACTGTAGTCAATTTCCTCCCTTTCTATTTATAATTATTTTTTGTGTTAAGTGTTATTATGGGCCTAAACTGCTAATTGCTAATTGGATTGTGAAGGTCTACTGCACGTTACATCTGATAATCCAATGTTCAATAATGTTCTCGTCAATCATGTTAATTTCACAGAATGTTGCTTACGGATGGGAATGATGACACTCACATTGTTGCTAGGGGCAACGTTATGCAACTGCATATTGGAGGGCCAATCACAGATCAGAATTGGCAAGAAATCTTGGCCCTCTAACGAAAGGATATACCATTATGATGAGGACAGCGATGGCTATATATCCGAGAATGAGCTTGGATATCTCAGGATTATGAGCAACGATCCCCTTGCGGTCTTCTTTAGGAAAACAGACTTAAATGGTAAGAATCAAATTTCTGATTATTAAATTATTATTTAAAAAAAATTTCAACACTAAAATAGTACTACTAGGTAAGTAGCTACTACTACTGCTGCTACTGCTACTTCTACTTCTACTTCTACTGCTACTGCTTCTGCTACTGCTACTGCTACTGCTGCTGCTGCTGCTACTGCTACTTCTACTTCTACTTCTACTGCTACTACTACTGCTACTGCTACTTCTACTGCTACTGCTACTGTTACTGCTACTGCTCCTGCTACTACTACTACTACTACTGCTACTGCTGCTGCTACTGCTACTGCTGCTGCTACTACTACTACTACTACTACTACTACTACTACTACTACTACTACTACTGCTATTACTACTACTACTATCATCTTCATCGTCGTCTTCGTCATCATCATCATTATCATCATCATCATCATCATCATTATGGTGAGTTGATTGGCCGAGCGGTTAAGTCAGGGGCACCCTTCAGCTAATATATTGCTTCAAACGCTCACTCGCCAATGGTTCCGGTGGTGGAACAAGTCTTCTCGGATAAGGACTTTAAACCGTAGGCCTAGCGTACGCATTTGGCTCGTATGCACTTTAAAGAACCCAGTACATACTTCGAGAAGAATAGGGGGGGGGGGTTACCCCGGTGTACTTGTTAATTCACTCCCCTGTCGTTTAATGGATATGCCACGTAGAATAGTGATTAAGTTCTCTGATTGACATACTCTTGGTGCTCGTGCTTAAAGAAATTAAATGAAATGAAATTAATATTATGGTTCCTTATTTTGAATAATATGAATGTCTGAGTTTTATATTATTATTCTTATTTTTTTATATTCTTGTTTGATTATTATCTCATTTTTATCATTGTCTTTAATATTTTTATTTTTATTGTTATTTTTACCATTGTTTTATTATTATTATTATTATTATTATTATTAGTAGTAGTAGTAGTAGTAGTATTGCGTAAGCTGTCTATCTATCTATCTATCTATCTATCTATCTATCTATCTATCTATCTATCTATCTATCTATCTATCTATCTATCTAATAGACATTCATATTTAGAACCACTTCCTTGCACTAAACCTATATAAATGTCGTATACTAGAAAAGATTTTCTCATTTGAATTTTGAAAATAAATTTAATTATCTAGTAAGTTAGAATTATTGAAGTTGGTATTAGAAAGTAACACATTAAACAACAACGAAATAATTATAGATATCAATGCATTTCTTTAAAATATTATATTTTTTATTTCAAGGAGATGGTTTGTTAGACCAGAATGAATTGCGAAGGAAATTGCCTCAATTGAAATAGGATGACCGCCCTCTGTTGTTTCGCTTCTCATCAACGTGCACATTGGAGACTACCAATAACGTACAATTATTCACGGATTTAAGACTAAAACCAAAGACATTTTCTCAGTCGTGGGGGCGCACTCGCTGAAACTTTGCCCAAATTATTCCGATGGTAATAATCTTGTGGATACAAATTAAAATTTCAATAAGACAGGTTACTCATACCCTCTAAAATAATTAATGTTTAACAAAATTACTAATTATAACACAAAATGTGAACTAACGCTGAAATTATTCGTAATGCAAATTTAATTGGGATTTCATACAGTATGTTTATTTTTTAATATAAAATAGTCCATCAATTATAAAAATATAACATCTTTTGAGATTTGTAATGTTTTGAAATATGCTTTTCTTTGTGGCCTGACATTTTTTTAATGTAGGCATATTAAATAGATGTTTGCTTTAAAGCTGTTGTAAGTGTCGTTATTATCTCTAGTAGGCCTATACATGTTGTATAATAAAATAAATCACGTTGTTCCAAAATAATGGAACACTAATAGAGAGGACGAGGTATACCAGATGATTTAGAAATACAAATTTAATTAAAAGTAAGCTTTAATTAGTAACTTTGTATCGTCTCCTGTTTTTGTCATATATATATACATATATATCTGTCTCTTATACATATATATAGGCCTATATTTGTATATATTTAAATATATATATATTTATATATATATAATGAATTCTAAATCGTCTTGCGGTAATGTTATATATATATATACATATATATATATATATATGTATATACATATATATATATAATATAATAAAATACATAAAGTAAAGTAAAATATTCATAAAGCATCCGTATTCTTGCTTCAAGACGATGTAGATTTGGCCTCTTTACATGTGTCATGATATTATTATTGAAAAAATTTCATCGGTTTTCAAGAATAACTTTGAACAATTTCCAACTAGTAGGCTTTCTTGTTGATGTAAACCGTTCTGCTAATTAGCTGTACGATTTTGACTTGGTTGTTTCTACTGCAGTCCAATTTGCACCAACGTGTGAAGTACATTATAAATTATAAGCATAGAGAAAATAGTGTTCTATTTTCTCTATGGTATAAGCTTAGTGGTTTCACTTAAAGGAAATTGTTCAAAAAATAATATTATATATGCATATATATGAAATAAATATTAAATATGTTTTGCTGCGTGGCATTGTGAATATATATATATATATATATATATATATATATATATGTATATATATATGTATAAATTGGTGTCAATATTAGAAAAAGTGCTGAAATATAGGAACACAAATAATGTTATTGTATTACCTATTACTGTATTACACTATTATTTACATTTATTATTTATATATAGCTTTATTATACATACATTTATATGATCTATTTCACAGTAAATACACACCCGAGCAATATTTGTTAGCAAGGCATAACAAGAGATCTTATTGTTTAAAATGGAATATTTTTACATTTATATCATCATATAAACGAGTATACATTTTAAAACAAATAAAATATATTGAGGTACCTTTTAGCCATATTTTACCTTTCAAAAGTCTAACATGATAAAAAATGTCTAAAAAGGGATACTATATTTTAACAATTGTAGATTTTAGTTAATAGTTTTTATGAGAATTATATTGGAAACAAATAATGTAGAACACTAGAAAAAAAGAAATCTAGAAAAAAAATATGCATTTTGATGGTTTATTGCAACAGTTGTGTCATTTGTATGTCTAAGAATTTATCATAAAATTGTTCAATATTCCTAAAAAACCGTGTGTATTATTTTAAAGTGTTTATCCTAATGATTAATATATGTAGTGAGAAAATATAAAGAAATTAGTGATGTTGCTTTTCTATTTTAGCTGCGTTTAAGGGAAAAAGACCCAAATGTAAGCCTATGTTAAAAATCTGTCCGACTGTTACAAGGGAATATGATTCGTAGTGTATTAAAATACAAAAATCCGTAATTCCTTTGAAAGACAATTTGATTATCTTATCACAACCTTTTTTCAAAACATTGATAACATATCTTTTGTTAGACAATCCTCTGTATTCTATTTTTTTTAAAATGTAAATTAAATATAGTAGGCGGAAGACCAGTAAGACAAGTGATGGGCGTTCCAGAAGTGTCGACATAAACACAACATATAACAGTATATAACATTAATTAAAATCAGGTAGTTTTGTTTCCACACACATTAAAAGGAATACATTTTAATACAATTGTAAGGTAGGATTTTGACTACCACATGTGGTTCTTTGTTGTAACAAAAGTCATTACAAGGATAGTATGTTATTATTATTATTATTATTATTATTATTATTATTATTATTATTATTATTATTATTATTATTATTATTATTGTTATTGTTATTGTCATTATCATTATCATTATCATTATCATTATCATTATCATTATCATTATCATTATCATTATCATTATCATTATCATTATCATTATCATTATTATTATTATTATTATTATTATTATTATTATTATTATTAATATAGGTAGGCCTTCATAATTTTAATAGCAATTTACGATTATTACATCCCAGTGACATAAAACGTTTTTAGTGCCATTTTAAAAATAAATTGCCGGTGTCACAAGATTAGCCAACTTCTTATGGATCTTTCTGTAGTGCCAATCAAACTTAACAATCGACCAATCAGAGCACCACCAGGATTACGCGCTTTTACCAGCACTTGACTGATCCCATTAAAGCTGGTTTTCCACTAGGCGAATTTAGCAAAGCATCGGTTCGCTTCCTGAGCTCTGACTGGCTGCGGATTTTTTCGCTTCCCAAAAACTCCGATAGGAATGTGAACGCGCATGCACATGAACCAACGCTTTCGATTCGCGCGAATAAATTCGCCTAGTGGAAAACCGGCTTATCACACGTGTTTACGTACGTTTACGCTGTCGATTTGCGGGACCTTTAAACAAGAGTATCAAATGTGCAGGGCTTAGCGAGAAGGCCGGGTACATTTTTATGGAAAAGACGATATTCAAGCATTATGAATACAATTATTGTAGGCCTGCACATCACCTCAAACCGTTTTCAATTACTTTTCGTCGAAGTACAGTATATGTAATAAAAACTCGTATTTCAAGCCCATTATGATTGACCAGCTAATAAGTTTGACACTCCCTAAAGGTCCATTCAAGTCAACAATACATATTGGCTACAGCTTCAACCTTTCAATAGTGACCAGTTGCTGTGCTCTAGTCTGTTTCTAATTTTTATTATTTTTTTTATTTTTTTTAGTTTCTTTGGTTAGTATTAGGATTTATTCTCTTTGTGAGCATATACCTATTGTTTTCATGTTATGCAAATCAGAAACAGCGCTCTTATAGATATGTCTATAATAAACACGAGCTTTATTATTATTATTATTATTATTGTTGTTGTTGTTGTTATTATTATTATTTTAATATTATTATTATTATTATTATTATTATTATTGTTGTTGTTATTGTTATTGTTATTATTATTATTATTATTATTATTATTGTTATTGTTATTGTTATTATTAGGGTGGGGTCCAGGGAGGTGGAAAGACCCATCCTTGTGCCGCCACTGGAGATGAATGGTTGAGGATTCTGTTGACTACCTTTAGAAAGCATCTGATACTTACCCTCTAGACACGTCATTGATCGGCAGTAAACGGCAGTAAATCGGCACTTTAGGGTACCAGTACTGTTTTACAACTGTTCAGAATCAGCATTAAAAATTTTTTTTTGGAGAATACATGCCGTTCAGGTCATCCACACAAATCTCACATGAGACATGAGATGCGCGAGTGGCAGTTTGGAGTATGTACGTGCCATTTCATCTCACGGCAGTGCTTTATAAAACATATAATTTAACAAAATAATATAAATTGATATACATGAGATACCATTTTAAGTACTGTAGATAAAAAATGTTTAGTAGAAAAGAGCTACACAGGTCACAAATCGTGTAAAAATATTTTTTAATATAGGTAATATATTTATGAGTGAGATTTTGGTTCTTAAGCTTCAAAACGTGAGACAGACCCTTAATGCGTGAGTCTCACACCGAATTCATGAGAGGTCTGAACTTCGTAACGACGCCGAGTAATGCGTTGGTAGAGGGCGTGTGTAAGCTAGCCGACCACCAGTGGTTGATATTGTAGGCCAATATAATACAGTAGGAGTTTTTTGTTGAATCATATGAAATATAATGCAGGACTTTCGTTCTAATTGAACGAAAGTGAATATAATGCGTGAATATAATGCGTATGTAATGTAAAGGTGTCCGTGTTTTTAACACATTTATCAATACGTCATGCTTTCACATTATTATTATTGATATCGCCCTACTTACAGTTGATACAGGGTGTCTAAAAATGAATAGCTTGAGTGTTGATTCAACTTAACTTAAAATGATTGCTGCCCTACGGGCTAACTGGCGAATACGAAATCAAGGTTCAGGTACTCGATGTCGGCCATAATTGATTATCTATGATAAGTAAAAAAGTATATCAATTAATAAGATCTTTTCTGTGACTTGTTTGCCGCGGACCGCTCTGATTATCAAGTATTTGACTATTGTTATTGTACCTACAGAGAGTAAAACGTGGTTTCAAAGAGGAGAGGAATTATAAAGAATATACTTCCCGATATCCATCAACAAAACAATATTCGTAAAAAAAAAAGAATATCGTAAAAACAAATCAAAAAGTATACATACTAAAATAAATATAGAATTTTTTAAATATATAAAACATTTATTAACAGTTATTTCAGTTCCCGAAATAACC
Source organism: Anneissia japonica (assembly GCF_011630105.1). Lineage (NCBI taxonomy): Eukaryota > Metazoa > Echinodermata > Crinoidea > Comatulida > Comatulidae > Anneissia > Anneissia japonica. The sequence goes on from NW_022712725.1 coordinate 2,226,820, forward strand.
TCATGTACGGCGTAAAATTAAAACATTTCAGTACTTTATGAGACGGAAATAAAGTGAAGAAGCCTCAAGATTCATCAGTTACATACATGAACTTCTCAATATTCTATTTTCGTGCTCTTTTATTCCGTAATCATTCGTTTCAAGAAGCTTAATGAGACAGAATCAAACGCTGTTGGCGCTGTTCACTAGATTAAACCCTATGTGTAACATTTGGCACTTACTTTTCATTAAATATTTTCCTTCTGTTATTTTAGTTCTGGTGATATATATATATATATATATATATATATATATATATACATATATACGAATATATATACATATATATATAGTGTATATATATATATATATATACATATATACATACATATATATATAGTTTTATATATATATATAGTTATATAGTCTATGTTTCGAACTTTGTTAGGTATTTATACGTGAACATACGTACAATGACACACAATGTATATTAAAGTTCTACTGTGAGGGCGTATACCAGGATTCTGTGATAGGCCTAGGCTGTCTTGGTGTAGTGGTATTTCTTGCCTTGAAAACAAAAGCAAAGAGTGAGACTGTATCCAGGATTACCATTTGGGGATGGGAGAGAGTGTGGGGGTGTGCGAAAATGGACCAAATAGGCTGGAACGTGAGGTCACTTAGAATCCCGGTGAGGTCAGTTATTTAATCAAGATTCATTTTCAACATTTATTACAGACAATAAATTTGTTTTCTCCCTTTACTCTTTTGTAGTTAAGCCACCACCTTTATTTCTCAATCAGTATAGAATTTCTGTCATTTTGACAATAGCTCAGGTTTGTCATCCCAAACGTGCTTTGCAAGTTCTGTACCATTTCTGTGTATGGGTGTGTTAAATGTGTACTGATGATTTGTGTATCGGGGTTGAATGATGTGAGTGTGAGTCCGATAGTGTTTGTTCTGTGTCGTTGTTTGTGAAGACAGTAGCTTTGCAGTTGCACATTTTTTTTTTACCTGTAACCATGGTTGTTGTGGGCTCTGGTAATGTTGTTCTTGTTTCTTGAACAGCTGTAACTTATTTTTAAATTGCTCTTATTGACGAGCTTGTGAATAGGGTTGCCATTGGGAAGTGTTTTTTTAACCAAGTTCAAAAATGATCTGCATGTTGGTTAATGTCTGGTTTTTTTTTTTCTTTAGACGGTTTAGACGAAGCTTCCTGTATTCCATCTTTGTGATCACAAAATTTATCCCATCATTTACTACCCATGATAAACAATAGTGGTAAAGATGCAAACAATTGGAAAAGGTCAGTTGTGTCTACATCACTCTGGCGCTGTTCGATTGTTTGATTTAATTTATATAAATCAAACAATTAAGATTGTAAGTTATTTTTAACATTCCCCCAACCCAACTTACACACTTCCTCATACACACACACACACACACACCCGCACCTACACACACACACACACACACACACACACACACACACACACACACATATTTTCTTTCTGGCTATTTTGCTTACTTGGCGTCTTTAATTACTAAACTATTTTGTACCTCAACCTAGATACAGCCATCATTTTCCACGGTGTTGCTGTCTCGTGCCTTGCCTTTTAATTCCTTTATGATACAATACGATGATACGATATTACTTTATTGTCATACAAACAACATAGTACAAATGAAATTTTAATTAATGATACAGTAATTACATATATTGAATGTCAATTACTTAAAATATGAGGTAATGAATAATATGTGTAGGGGTGTGTGGTGTCATTGGAAAATGAAGGATTACAAATGACCCACTTCTGAGTGAAAAACCACATATTCTAAAACCTAAACATTGGAACAGCTACCGTACATGATATAGATCCGAATATTACATAAGCCAGATACAGCTGATTGTCTGCTAGTGGTCACTAGAAGTCAACGTTTGTGATCTACGATGTCTAGGTATCGACCATCAATACCTCACCAACAAATCGACCAACAAAACTATATTTGTATTAAAGCTTTGCAATCTAACCAAAAAACAAAAAAACAAAAAACAGCGTAATTATTGGCAAACATTTCAGCAAGCATGAGTTTGAACAAATGAAATATGTCTTGATCATTTTTCCATAATGTTAGAGTACTTTACAATATATCTCGGTGGCTACAAGAGTAGCAACAACACAAGGCTCAAACTTAATATGATATCTGATCTCTAGGTAAAAGGAATCAATACAACAACATATTTAATCATTAACTTTTTATTAGGATACTGTAATCCAACCTCAGATCATTCATAACTTATAAAATATATAAATAGGGGCCGCTAATCACTGTCGGAAATTTGTTAATAGGCTAGGCTGTTATACTACCTGTACAGTTTTCTGTCTATGGTTTGCAAGAGTAATCACCAAAGAGGTAAAAACCAAATGTGATATTGAGTCTCTATGCGAAAGGAATATCAATATAAAAACAAGTTCATTATCATGATTACAGGTTTTATGTTGGGCTTTTCTGTTAACCGCAAAATCTCATAAATTGCAAATATTTGAGTGAAAATTAAATTCAAGTTAAAAATATAAGTCTAATAAAATTTTATTAGAAAAATATTTACTCGAGTCATTCAAGTCATGTCTACGTTGTGGTCTCGTGATCAATTTGTAAGTTTAAGAACGCATTGTCTAAATTCACATTACCAGAGTGACCAGAGTGAAATAGATACGGTAAGTCTTTTGGGTTATCCAAACAACTGGTTGTGGTCGAACTTCCAAACTGTTGGGAAAAAAAGCAAAGCAGTAGCTACTAGTTTTTTGTAGGTCGAGTAGTTCCTCTCCAGAAAGGGGTCATAATGGTCAACTCAAACTTCGCTTATATTGCTTTAAGATACATTCTAACATACTCGAAGTACTTTGAAACTTCCGGCTTTATTTATTCCTGAGCATTCTCCATCACAATTCTAGTAATTGCGGTCTTGGGTTCCAAACTCAGCAATGATTTTGGTGCTCCGCTTAAGGAATACTTTGAACGTTACGTACAAACATCTAAGTTCACTGGGGAACAAAGCTCCCCGTAAAACCGACATCAAGAAGTTGGGTACAAGCTACGAGTAGTTATTTTCTTTGGCAGGATTTTGTTTTCAGCTAATGCATTGACAAAAAAACCCCTAAACTCCAACCCATGGCTGTACTGTCCTGCCTTTGGTTCGTCAAAATACACACATTACCAACAATCACATACGTTTGCAAATCTATTTTCGTCTGATAATAAGGTACTGTACAATGTAAACTCTCAAGAAATTACAATTCTTGTATCAAACATAGTGTAAACGGTTTAGAATTCTAAAGAAGTCGAATGGTGTCAGTTTGTTCACACCTATACGCTCGGCCGTCAATATCGCTATAAGGGGGTGACTTCCAAATTCAATATTGTGAGCCCTAACCTGATATCAACATTATCATTATTACAATCGTAATATTAGATTTCAACAAAATTGATAGAACGCATACTGTAGCCTATAAGCAATTCCAAACACTTGCACTAATAATGAGGTAAGCAGACATTTCCTTGTAATCAAACACTTATATTAATTTACATATAGTTAGTCAAGTTATTCATAATCAACTCACGTATTCCCACTGTTGGACATACATACATTCCTACTGAACGAGTTATCAAATAGCAGTAGATTTAATACAAGCACACGACCTCTTACTAAAAGTGTTTTTCCTTGTACTCTTAAAATCCAATCGTAAATATCTTAGTTAATTCTTTCTTCACAAGGTGACTACTTTGAAGCATATATTTTATTAAAAAACCAAATTTTCGGGAGCGCCTGCTCCCCTCTTCAGGGTTACAATATATATACTACAATCTCTCGTGATACTACTGATAGTTTAACGCTATAATGACTCGATATATATAAATATAAATATTTATATATATATATATACATACATACATACATATATATATATATATATATATATATATATATATATATATCGAGCCATTATTCAAGAGAGATTTTGACCTTGTATTCTTCAGGGTATTTATATTTCCTAAAGATCATGGAATCAACACTATAATTTAAGGACCATGAATTATTGTTCTCGTTGGATCACCTGACCAATGTTGAACCTAATACCTAGCCACAACAGCGATTGATTTTTAGTTTAGAGTTTCACCAAGCTAAGAAAATTAGAAAAGACGGTGATCCATAACTTGCCCGGGGCAAGCATTGATGAAACATCTGCCATTTTAGGTTGGACATGCGACGTATAGATGTAAAATCAATACTGTCACTACACAGAGTCCCTCTATCGACGATTAAATGAAAACCATGATGTTATGACCACCGTTCAACTAAGCTTTGGGTCGGAACACACATCGTCACTTTCACGCGACCGTATGATCGCCAGATTGTTATCTGACGGATAACAGATGGTAATGAAAACAGATAATATTTAATTATATTAGTCTTAACATTTCAAAGTCCAGTAATCGATCAATTATTTATGGAAAATGTTTGAACAAATTCGTTTTCGGAGAAAAAAGGTGCTATGGTTCGTATACCTACTAGTACGTATTTGTTTTTGTTCTTAAATTTACATGTTACTGCGTTTATTTGATTTGATTTTGTTTCTTTTTTTTTGTTTTTCCAATTCAATCTTATTGTCAAAGACTGTAAAAATATACGGTTTAAATTCCGGGTTGTTTGATCACAGTTTCTTATTTCACAGATCACAGATTTTTTTTATTGATAGAATTACAATAAACAACAAAATGAAGCCATATTTCTCTGTTCATTAATACTGGATGTTCCGCCCTCATAAAATATGAATTTATAAAGCGCGTTAATAAAATGTTTCATTGCAGTGATAATAGAAGTGCTTGATGAATTGATGAAACGAACATTGTGAATTGGCGAAATTAATGTAATAAATTCGGCAATTACAGGAATGTTATAGCAATACTAAATACTGTACCTTGTTAATTGCACATAAATTATGTTATTGTATACCTCTTGGTCTAAGACCTCTTATGCATTTCAACGCAAGTCACTTCAAATAATATTTATTTCACAAACCAATACAGTAACTCAAGATATATATATATATATATATATATATATATATATATATATA
>NW_022712725.1:2232532-2237423 GCF_011630105.1 Anneissia japonica
ATGTTTTTGTTGTACCAGTAAACATATTTGCAAGAAATCCTGATGTTTCAAGTGAAAAAAAGATGAAAAAACGACTTTTTGAGATAAAAATAGGCCTATATGTTAATTGAAAAAAAAAATCAGAATTTATCCAAAAGTGATGAGGGAAGAGGGTGATAAACTAATAATTTTTTTTTCATGGGGCCATAGCAGTGTAAAATAATGATGTTGTATTATGCCAATCGAATCATGTTGGTTTGAATCCATGTGTATGTAATTGAGTACTAATCGAAAAGGACAAATGCAGGTTAAACAATGATCTCTAGACTAGTAATCCAATCGCTTAAGGGAGAACGTATCCACAAGTCACTTGGTAAATCTGGGTCAAATTCTGGGTCATAAATGATGATACTGTAGGCCTACGCTGATAGTACTTGGCCATCGGTCGTCAACGTTGTTTCGTCCGGAATTCTTAATTTCCATTTCCATAGCCTCGCTTTCGCTTGAGTTGTACATGCTAAAAAAATTCGAAAATTCTCATTTCTTTTTCATAACCTCTTCGCTGGCGCCGTTTGGTGTTACGCATGCTCAATGATTTCATGAGACGTCGTTTGGTAACTGCAGATGCTCGACAACTTCATTTAATAAGTGCGCATGCTCACTGTTTGTCCAGCACTCCCCAACGCATGCTCACTGTGATTTCCATAGATTTTTGGTTCAAAATTCTCATTTCTTCGTAATAAATGCTACTGCTACCTATAGTTTCTTAACGACTGCTTCAAATTTAGAGGAAAGAGCTGAGGAACCATTTTTATTGATACATTCTTTAGCATTTTGAAGCATTCATTCAAAGCTCGCCATAACGGAACTCACAGGGGCTCTACATACATCTGTCTCTTATACATGCATTAAGTTATTGTATTGGCATACCGTAGAGTGAGTGGGAAATAAATTGCCTCCAATCGGATTCGAAATTCCAATGAAAACCTCGATGTTCCAGTTGGTTAAGGTGTTTGCATAGACAGCAGAAGGTCCCGGATTTGAATCTCGGTTGGGGAAATTTTATTTTTGCATTCGCAGATTTCTCTTCTTTATCGTTTAATATATATAATTTATATAATATTTATTAGCCTCTACTCACTATATCTGAAACTTGTCTACCCTCACTCACTAGCCGCCACTGAGGAAGGACGTTATACGAAATCTCTTGTTCTATTTCTGTCTGTTTTATTTTAGCTGTTGCTTACCAATTTTGTATCTAACAAGATACGTAATTGCAACTAGATTGTATACTGAAGAGTACTCTTTGACGTCATATTAATATCTTCACGAAGAAAACGAATCCCAATATATATATTTTTATAGGCTATTGACAATACAAACACCTTGAATCTCTTACTACCAGGAAGTTTGAATCAGGTGCATCAACATCTATGCAAGTCAACAATACAACAATAGAACAAGTCTGTTAATATGTGACTTGACATTTTATGACCGGGAACAAAATTCTACATTAAGGTTTCGCCCCACTTTACTCAGCAAATTTTGGTGTAGAAAACTAAATGCTGACGTCATTATTCCATGCGTATACAATCGATTCGATTCGACCACGGTGTTCTCGCGCGTCATCACGAACCGTGTAGACGTCCTGTTATTTCAAACCAGATACAGTAACAACATTTACATTCATATGTTCTGTATAGGTCAAGACAGAACGAAACGGAATCGAACTTTTGAGACTACAGATCCACACTTAGGCCCACTTGAGGAGCATGTAAAGCCGGGCCCATACTGCTTTGGCGTCGCCAACCGACGCAATCAACAAGACTGCAACGAGTCGCCTCGTCCTGCCGTACAGTATGTATTCAACGACGATCCTCTCAGATTGCAACCGATGGTCAGCAGGGAGGATTGTGTTGCGTTGGGTAAACTCTACCAGAGCGCAGATGATAATCTAATACATCATAATCTTGTGTATATAGACCTACTTTCTTTTAATTAAGAGGTATCGGCCCTCTTCGTTTTAATCATTAGGCCCCATAAAAAAATTAATTTATCACCCTATCAAAGAATAAAAACTGATGAGGGAGGAAGGTTTTTATTTATTTATTTATTTTTTTGCTAACCCCACCCCCATTTTACCAATGTTCACAAGTAAATCAATGGTTAGGGACACATATATAAAAAGTGATAAGAATGGAATAAAATTTAGGCCTATATTTAAAAAATATGTTTTTGTTGTACCAGTAAACATACTTGCAAGAAATCCTGAGTTTTTCAAGTGAAAAAAGATGGAAAAAACACCGTTTGAAATAAAAATATATGTTGATTAAAAAAAAAAAATCAGATTTTCCCTAAAAGTGATGAGGGAAGAGGGTGATAAACTAATATTTTTTTTTTCATGGGGCCATAGCAGTGTAAAATAATGATGTTGTATTATGCCAATCGAATCATGTTGGTTTGAATCCATGTGTATGTAATTGAGTACTAATCGAAAAGGACAAATGCAGGTTAAACAATGATCTCTAGACTAGTAATACAATCGCTTAAGGGAGAACGTATCCACAAGTCACTTGGTAAATCTGGGTCAAATTCTGGGTCATAAATGATGATACTGTAGGCCTACGCTGATAGTACTTGGCCATCGGTCGTCAACGTTGTTTCGTCCGGAATTCTTAATTTCCATTTCCATAGCCTCGCTTTCGCTTGAGTTGCACATGCTAAAAAAATTCGAAAATTCTCATTTCTTTTTCATAACCTCTTCGCTGGCGCCGTTTGGTGTTACGCATGCTCAATGATTTCATGAGGCGTCGTTTGGTAACTGCAGATGCTCGACAACTTCATTTAATAAGTGCGCATGCTCACTGTTTGTCCAGCACTCCCCAACGCATGCTCACTGTGATTTCCAAAGATTTTTGGTTCAAAATTCTCATTTCTTCGTAATAAATGCTACTGCTACCTATAGTTTCTTAACGACTGCTTCAAATTTAGAGGAAAGTGCTGAGGAACCATTTTTATTGATACATTCTTTAGCATTTTGAAGCATTCATTCAAAGCTCGCCATAACGGAACTCACAGGGGCTCTACATACATAGTTTTAACACAGCTCCCTTATGGTAATATTCCATAATGTTACAGCTTGTAATCAGTACCGGTACACTGGCATTCGAACCCTCTATGTAAATTACACCACATGATGTAGAGAAGCAAAAGAGGAAAATGTAAAAACGGAAATGACATGATATACTGTAACAGTAAAGAGTCTGAATTGCAGTTTTGTTGGCCTATCTTAATCATGTAACACCAATTCAAACTTCATTCCCTCATCATCTTCCCATGTAAAATATCTTAGATACACCACTGCTGAATTGCAACGGCTAACATTTTCAAAGATTACTTTTAAAGCACAAAAAAGTTATAGGCCTAATGGAAAGCGAGTAATATCATATTCATTATTTCCATTTTTTAAAATAAAAAGCATCATTATAATGTTACTCGAGAACTTATTGTTATGTACAAGGGATATCACATTCATATGGTCATTCAAAGTTCATTCGTACTTTTCATATCAATATGATAGATGACTGTTGTGATGCAGTAGGCAGGTACGGGATCTGTGGCATTCTGCTTATACATACAGAGTGTGGGAATTTATCTGTCAACCGATACTGTGACCTCATCTATTACACTTTTGTGTTCATACGGTAAATGATGAAATAAATTGTTTGGCGATAATGGACACACAAGAGTGGCCGGATGGACAGTACTTCTACCAAATGTAACACCGCGCATAATAACACCAACAATCGGAACAAGGGTGTTATAATGCAAGATTGGCGACCAAAAAACCGCCTACCTGACACATAACTAACTATGGGAATGGTTTATTAAAGAAGAAGAAAAAAAAAAAGAAGATTATTACCTGAAACAACGATTATGGAAGAATTCGATGCGTTTAACTAAAATCAAACGCCGCTAACAACCAATTCGAACAAATGAATTCACGCCCGCATCATAAAAGCACGTTCACACTGAGCCCGACTGAATAGAACCTACTGGCCCCAAAAAATACCGTAAGCCTGTAAAACAAACTTCCATTTTTTGTGTTCATACGGTAAATGATGAAAGAAATTGTTTGGCGATAATGGGCACACAAGAGTGGCCGGATGGGCAGTGTTATTATAAGAACACTGAGGCTGAAGTTGCTTAATAAGAACAAAATAAAATCAATTTGAGGCTGAGGTAAAATATCAAATGGGTTTTTTATATAAAAAAGAAGAAAACAAAACTAAAAAAAAAAAAAAAACTCAAGCTAGTCATGTTTAAAAAGGTTATACCAAGAACGACCCAAACCACTCAACCAAGCTTTTGCTGAAATTTATAATTTCCCCCTCAAAGCAGCCGTTCTCATACAGTCTCCGTATCTTTCTTCTACTAAAAAGAGGGTCACTCGTTGTACTGTACGGCTTTTTTAACTGGTGGAACTAGTTCAACTGTCTTTCAAACTGGATGAAATAGCCCAACTGTTTTTTTTCCAATCTGTTGAATTGGTGCTGACTGGTATTTCCAAAAGGTACCGGGTATCTTTATGCCACATCATTTTACGTTCTGGATGTTTGTAGTAGGCCAATTTGTATGAGCATTAAAAAACTGGGTAATTTCCTCTAGTGAAAGGTCAATGGTCAAATAAGGTATTTCCAGTCGTTCTTTTGAGCAAATGTTGCATGAGATCAAATAAAAACATTCTTGGCCTTGACAATTTGAAAAAGAATGTTAAACTCCGCGATTAGCGGTTGCCAAGATATTTGAACTGTATTATTTCTAACCTACTTTGCATATTTGACCTAATTTGCATATGAGGCATCTGACTGACGTGTTATTTCTGGAATTGTATTCTCTCACGTGTTTATAC
>NW_022712725.1:2238353-2243353 GCF_011630105.1 Anneissia japonica
TAATAATAATAATAATAATAATAATAATAATAATAATAATAAACCATTAACAAAATAAACAAAAACAAAGTAAACTAGGTAAGCCTAGATACAAAGGAGATGCAGAAGTCAAAATTAAATATAGCATAATACAAGTGATATGGAATATATCAAGGTGTACATAAAGTAATGAAACGAGAATACGGTGGTATGAAAAAAAGTCAAGTGTGTGTGAATGTGTAATCGCTCAGAATGCCCATGTCACGATTAAGGCCTAAAATATGAGTATTGAATTTGATAATGAGTTTGAGCACTGAGCGTCTTCTATGGTCAAGAGATGGAAAATTGTTAGCCAGCAGAACACATCGGATGTTTTCAATGGAGTGGCCAGGGGAGTTAAAGTGTTCAGCGACAGGGAACCCCTTGCTCTTGCTACGGACGGACTGTTTGTGGTTATTAAACCGGAGTCTAAATTTTAGTTCCAGTTTCGCCTATATAAGAGCCATGATCACAGATATTGCACATGAGGAGATATATAACGTTCGAAGAGTCACAGGTGAGGGGAGGGGGATTGATAGAAGAAGAGGTGTGTGGGAGCCTAACAACGCTATCGGGGACGAGGTGCTTGCATACTTTACAGCGTGGTTTGTTGCATTTAATATTACCATGGGAAGTCGGGTTAGGGAGTAAATTGGACGACCTGAGGATAGACTTGAGGTTGGGGGGTTGGCGGTTAGCGAGTAAGGGAGGGTTGGGATACAGATTTTTTATATTAGGGTCCTGTCGAAGGGTACGAAAATCTTTTTTGATAGTGTTGGCCAACTTGGTGGTATGAGAGTTGAAGTTAAAAACTAATGGTATACGGTCAGAATCAGATTTGGGTTTAGGGCTTAAAAGTTCAGAACGGGGGCGTGAGGCTGCCTTAAGGGTCTGGGATTTAATAATTTTAAAGGGGTAGTCACTGTTAAGAAAGTGTTTGGTAAGGGAGCATATGTGGGCTTCGTAGTCAGCTGGGTCAGAGCAAATGCGCTTAATACGGAGACACTGGCTATATATGATAGATTTCAGGTTGCTGGGGTGGGAGCTTCGATAGTTGAGATATTGGTGGCTGTCAGTAGGTTTAGAATAGAGCGTGGTAGAGAGGCGTTGGTTAGTAATATTAACTGTAACATCAAGGAAGGGCATGTGGGTGGGAGAATATTCAAGAGTGAATTTAATATGGGGATGAAAACTGCTGGCGTACTTCTCGAAGTCGAGGAGAGCATATATATATATATATATATATATATATATATATAGAACTGGAGGTCGCTGGAACAGAATGTTGCTACTCGGAGTTTCACGCTATTGCGATCGTCAGGCAACTGATCTGATATATATATATATATATATATATATATTAGTGGTCGTGGGACTAGTTTGGGCCCTACCTAGGCTGGTCGAACGTTTCGTTTGGGTCTGTACCCTAGCTACACTGATGAGGCCTGGAAGGCCGAAACGGATCCGTCTGCAGATTTGGGATTCCTTCCAGTGGATGCTTAGTTTATTTTGTCATTCTGATCGGATTTTCTCTACTGTTCTGTTTTAATTTTAATTTTAAATTGTTTTGCATTATATGGCCGTTTGCTGTTTTATGGGTTTTTCCCATTTGCCTTTCGAACTTATATATTATTTAAGAATCTCTATTAAGATCCAGCGCCGCCATTGATGCACGGTAGAGATTGCATCTTTAGATCTCCGATCTTGTTGACAAATTCACGTACTAGTGCTGTTTCGTTAGAATTTTGTAGGACGCGTTAAGAATGACAAAATATTCTCTGTATCTACTGGAACCGAGCCGCATAGCTTTTATTCCACTATTTGCATTCACACCTGGGCTGTGTATATATATTGCCTTGGTTTGGCCCTGTAATCATTAGTGGTCGTGGGACTAGTTTGGGCCCTACCTAGGCTGGTCGAACGTTTCGTTTGGGTCTGCACCCTAGCTGCACTGATGAGGCCTGGAAAGCCGAAACGGATCCGTCTGCAGATTTGGGATTCCTTCCAGTGGATGCTTAGTTTATTTTGTCATTCTGATCGGATTTTCTCTACTGTTCTGTTTTAATTTTAATTTTAAATTGTTTTGCATTATATGGCCTTTTGCTGTTTTATGGGTTTTTCCCATTCCCATTAACTAGTAACGCACACAAAAATGTCCGTCGATATATTAAACTGAATTCCTATCTTATTGTTGGAAGTTGATGATTTTATAATCATTTTTAAAAGTAATATTTTAGTGTTTTCGTTGTCTTTTTTTTGGCCACAGACAGAATATTTCTTTTTAACATTTTAAGCTTAATCACTGCTCAAGCCTACTTATATGAAATTACACTGAGCGTGGTGTTTGGTCCTTAATACATCAGCAATCGCTATGAGCTACAGTAAGATAAATCTCATGAGATAAATTCAATCTCTCATTAATTTATTCCTGTATTTATTCTGACAATCATCTGCATTTATTAATATAAACAACAGAATGAACTAAAATGCATTGAGAGCAATCCTTTGTGGACATGATATATAATCTGACTCTAAAAATGAACCAATTTTATACTAATAAATACGACTAAAAAAAGTGGTACAAAGGCCTAGGCAACTGACAGGTTCGTGTAATTGTATAGAACAATTTAATTTAACAATGAATGCATAAAATAATAGAATACAAGAACGTCAACATATTGAATGATTCATTGTTGTCAATTCAGAAAAGAGACAAAGAAATTAATTATATTAGTTCGTTCCAAGATTTCACTACTGATATATTACTCGTGTCAGTATAGAGTATCTCTTGATGGCATTCGGATGGATGACCGGAATCGTAACAAAAAGTGGACATTGGCAAAATCGATTTTGGAATGAATGCATTTAGATGACAATAGAATAATAAATATCAGGAATGGGTATTATTTTTAAGGCTATAATTGTCTACGTTTATTGAGACAAAAGCTTTTCTGCACACAGCACACTTCCTCAATTCATTAAGGTCAATAGGCACAATAATAATAATGAAAATAATAATAATAATAATAATAATAATAATAATAATAATAATAATAATAATAAGATGACGATGACAGTGACGATGACGATATGTCATCCTGATGATGACATAATTAATGTCGAAATATTGAATCCCAACACGATGGCGTGTATTTCAATACTTGGAGTATGTATTATACTTTTTTTTAATTTTATGTTATATACTATTACTGTTTCAATCATTCAACTTTCATTTGAACCGTGCTGTGTAAAGTAATATCACGTATTATAGTACAGTATAATAATAATAATAATAATAATAATAATAATAATAATAATAATAATAATAATAATAATAATAATAATAATAATAATAATGCCAAGAGTACTAATAATACAATAATGATAATAATAATAACAATGATAATGATTATATTAATAATAATGTAATTTGAACCATGCTGTATGTCAGTTACCACAAAGTAATATCGCCTCGTATCGTACCGTATAAATTATGACAATAATAATGCAAATAATAGTAATAATTATAATAAAAATGACAATAGCAGTGATATTTTGCCCTACCTGACGTGTTATAGTACCGAATACTCAGTGCGCCCCTAAAATACTTGAGAAAAAATTCGAAAGTGATTCAGGTGAGAATCGAACCCACTTCATCGGGATAACAAACATAGCGCCATAACTACTAGACTACCGAGCTTAAGCTTAGTGATTAGTGTTGATTCCGATCTCGCAACAGCGGGTATTGCAAATGATATACCGATGTAATATCATAGGAGTGATGTTTGCCATACCTGACGTCGTGTTATACTCAGTACGTTTTCAAAATGCTTATGAAAAAAATTCGCAAGTAACTCAGGTGGGAATCGAACCCACGGCCTCCAGCTAACTAGCCTGGCGCCATAACTACTAGACTAATTCGTACGATAACACTCCGATATAACAATGATAATGGTGATTATAAAAATAGCTATAGTTAGCAAAAGTAATAGCAAAAGCAATTATTGCTATTACTAATAACAATATAAGTAACAACAGTACAATGTAATTCTTATAAGCGACAACGCTATAAGCTCAAATAATGCTATATATGCGAGTTGGTGGCGTATGATGTGGAATGGTCTATTTATATGATGTGACATGTAAACATGAAAATCAAAATGAGTCGAAAATCATTTCAAAATAAAAACCAACGTAAACAAAGTGAGAGATTATGGTTTGAAAAAATACAATCAATACACTATAGCTTGTATGACAGTTCAGTGAAAAGATGTGATTATTTCTTGTTTACTGTTTTTTTTTAAAAGAATTTTGGTTAGTATACGTCATCGATCAAACTATGTCGTCATAATTTTCTTCGATTTTTCCCTTCTCCTGGCTCCTGTGTATTTATGTACCTGTAAAGTGTATTGTTTATAGTTGTTCTTAACTTTTACAGCGCACTGAGACAATAGATGTGCGTATTGTTGAAGGCACTTAACAAGACCATAAATCACAGAATGTCATAGTGCTTATACTGGCGACAGGTGACATGATACGATCGATATTAAACAGTAACATGACATTCATAAATATTAATTCGCCATTGTTGATAATAATCTAATCCGTTCGTTCACAATCTAGAAACTTTAATAATTAGCTAACAAACGTGAAGAAAACATTGAAGATTTAACAAATAGCCAGAAAAGGCTATCAGGTGTAGTTCAACAAGTGACGGCTGTAAACTAGACCATACTTCAAAGCTTCAAATCTATCTATCTATCTATCTATCTATCTATCTATCTATCTATCTATCTATCTATCTATCTATCTATCTATCTATCTATCTATCTATCTATCTATCTATCTATCTATATACATATATATATCTACCTACCTATCTATCTATCCATCTATCTATCTATCTATCTATCTATCTATCTATCTATCTATCTATCTATCTATCTATCTATCTATCTATCTATCTATCTATCTATCTATCT
>NW_022712725.1:2248353-2252861 GCF_011630105.1 Anneissia japonica
TAAAGTACATAAAAGAGTGTTTTCAAAATGTTCGTTATTATATTGAGAAAATAAAGTTCATTTCGTGATGTGTCGCTTTAATTTCTGCTGCTGAATAAGGCCTCATTTTATCTCCTACAATACAAAACAAGAAGAGTACAATTAGTCTAACATACTGCACTATAAAAATAGAACATGAGCAAATTACAAACGTATTACAGTCATAGCAATATAAACATGAAGTGTTTATCTTCAAAACGTCTTCAATAATTGTCATGTGTTTGATTTTTTATTACACCTTTAGTGATGTTTTTAAATGGAATTTGCTAACATATTATACCGTAAGTAACGTCTTGAATATATATCTCTCATAATGTAAATTTCAAAAATGATGTCGAGTAACTAAATTCGCCTCGATAATATATGCGTGTTCTTTTTCAAACGCAAGATAAAAACTATAAATTTTAATTAATAATAATAATAATAATATTAATAAATAGTATTAATATTAACACAGTGCACCCTCTAATTCTAGACCTCTTTAATTCCGAGACCCCTTTTATTCGAGACCACTTTTCCAAAAACCCAAATAACATTCTTCAACCTTTTAACATAAAGCTAGCCCTCTAATTGGAGACCAACCCCGAGACCACCCTAAATTTTCAGGGCCCAAAGGTGGTCTCGAATTGGAGGGCGAACTGTATGTTATCAACATCGTCAACTTCAACAAATCCATCTTCATCATTAGTATGTATCATTATCATAATCATTATCATTATTGATCATTATTATTACTATAATTATTATTATTTTTAATACGTATATTTTTTTACCGTACCCGATAAATGCGTGGAATACTCAATTTTATTTACGTGTGCCAAAATGTATTGTTTGTGATTGTGCCAGGGTTCACACTATCCACAAATACGAGCTTGGTACCATACAACTAGATAAATTGGTGTGATTAACTGTTAACGGATGTATATAGGCCTATCAATAATGGATGAAAATGACACGGGGACTGAGTTTGATAGGCGAACCTATTTATGTGTAATTACGTTAACGGTAATATGCAAAACTTTGATTGTGTAATGTACTAATTGAAATTAATGTCTTTTAATTCACCTTTTCAAATTTAGATTGATCATAGCCGAGAGCTTGGTCATAATTAGGAACTTTAATTGAATTTTCTTGCCGTTGCATCTCAAAATTAATCCAGGCACGAACAAGATTGGCTAAGTCGATTTGCTTGGAGGGGTCAGGGTATCCAGAGAGGTTACGTTCATCGGCGCCATCGTAGAGAGACGTCCGTTTGCCCCATTGTGTTCCTTTGTGAATCCGCCTCTTTTGACCATTAGCAGCCATCAGTACCGCTGCAATAATCAAACATGTAAATATTTCACGATACATGTCTACAGCCTTTTCTGCACCTGCAAGAAACAAAATTCAAGATAGTTATCATAAAAAGTTAACCCTGTGAAACTATATAATTTAAATATTTTGTAGTGTTATTTATTCAGTATTACAACTCAGGAAGACACATAATTTTAGTACTGTACCGTGTACGATGAAGAAAATAATTTTTTATTTTATCTATAGACAAATGATAAAAAAAATGCTCAAATATAGGAAAATATTATTGTGATTGTATCTAGCATAACATTTCAACGAATATAATTATTTATCAGTTATATTAGCAAAATGGGCTCTGGGCGAAATTGAATCTGCTGTCAATTGTCTTTACAGCTAGACCACGGTAGCCTCTAGGATATCAAAGATTTAAGCGAGATCACACCCTCATATAACTGACAAACATTATGCAGATAAATTAGTCAAGAGAGAATACTGGAAAGCCTCAGAGGAAATTATAATAAACATAAAATGTTTCAGACGAGGGCGTGTCATATTGATTTCTGTTATTTTCTATGCGTCTATATATAGCATTTTACTCTATTGATGTGGTAAGAGGGTGAAATAATCTGATTTAATTTGGTTAAAGTTCTATATATATATATGCTGTCTCTTATACACATCTAGATGTGTATAAGAGACAGGTAATGTACCTGTCTCTTATACACATCTTATTCGCAGATTCCCCTTCTTTACCGTTTAAAATGTATATGCATAAAGCGTTGCGTTTGCGTCTGCATAGATTCTTTTGGTTCTGTCTTGTGTGTGTTGTTATCCGGAAAGATAGATTAATTTAGAAACATTACACAGAACCCGGCCCATGCTATAAATCAGTATTTATTTTTTATTTGTATTTATATTCTTATGTTTTAATTTTCCTAACCATGTAAGGATTATGGAATTAGATAAGCGTTAAAGCTAACCCCGTACTATCCACATCTTAAGTGCTATTAACAATATATTGAAAAGATTAGTAACACTATCAAGGGTTATTTAGCGTTTGATTCCGAAGTATACAGCCAACAACGTGGGTATACATACAAATAAATGTTGAACTGCCAAGCAAGCTTGAACCTCCTGACTTGAGATTACGTTTAAGGTTTAACACTATAGGCTCTAAATATTAATCGCAGAATTACCGCACCAAAACGTGATTCTTTTTCTCGCTCGAGAGTAAATTATCCAAGATGTCGTGATGCTTCGGGGCCACAAGTCAGATAGGTCTATGTACAACGCATGGTATCATTTTAGTAGTGCAATAATTTATATACATTGCCCATCCGAGTGATTTTTTTACGTTAGCATCTTTACCGTTTTTAATATATAGAGCACATATTATTAGCAAATCGATCTGTCTATCTATCGATCTATCTATCTATCTATCTATCTATCTATCTATCTATCTATCTATCTATCTATCTATCTATCTATCTATCTATCTATCTATCTATCTATCTCTCATCTATCTATCTATCGGTGTGTCTGTCTATATGTCTGTGTGTCTATCTATCTATCTATATATGAATATCCATATATATATATATATATACTGTCTCTTATACACATCTAGATGTGTACATGTACATATATATATATATAACTTTATAATATATAACATTTTTCACAATCTCGATTCTTCTTTAACGTTCAACAATTATATATTAAATAGCATTATCGCAAGACGGTTTTTCTCTATTATTATTATTATTAGCCTAATATTAATATATATACATATATATGCATACATATATTTATATTACTGTTAACCTGATTTATATACATACATACATACATACATATATATATATATATATATATATATATATATATATATTACGTTATATATATACAGCTTGTTTGTACGTTATATATACATTTTTTTGTGTTTATTTTGTTGCAATCTGTGGCTGTGAACGCAGGGAAAAAAATCAGTCCGACCACACTGACAAAATCCTCTGTCTGTTGTATACTTGAAGGTGGGCTAACTGCTTTGTGCTTACTGAGTAACTACTTTAGTTACTATTATGTGCTAAATCCAGAACGCGAGCACTGCAGCCCATGTCGCCCAGAAATATGTCTAAAATCTCAACCGCAGGCGCCCTGGGCGGGCTTTAACCGCGCGAACAGTTATATAGTGTATGCAAAAAAAAAGAAGAAAAAGACATAGCTAGCGGGCAAAATTTGCGCACAGATAGTGCATTACCCCTAGTATTGTAAGTTTAGTTAGCATTTAGACAAAAATAATTTTCATAATAACAATTTAAAATACTATCAATTGCTTTTTCGAGAGTCATTTACCTCATTAAGATTGCTACCAATTACACAGAAAGCATTATCGTCAGCAAAGTGCTGCAACAAAATGTAACAATAGCCTGTGAAATGTTATTTATGAACAACTGAAATATTAAAGGATTTAACAATCTGTCTTAAGGCATGCTGTTGTTTACCTATTTTAAATCATTGTTGTTGTTTTTACACAAACAAATTTCTGTCACTGAGAAAATGAAAATTTCTAATTTTGGAAAGTAGAATTTGGTTGATAGTATTAACACATTTGGAAATTTTAATATATATCCTATATAAATGAAATATTAGCATGCATATTAAATTGGCATTATATATTATATTATATTATATTATATTATATTATATTATATTGTATTATATTATATTATATTATATTATATTATATTATATTATATTATATTATATTATATTATATTATATTATATTATATTATATTATATTATATTATATATGTGTAATTTATCGCAAGATGGTTTAGAATCTCAGATCTCAGATCTCAGAGATTCTGTCTTGTTGTAAAAATGTTTATAAGAAGAGGGTGTATAATATTGACCTCTGTTATTTCCATGCAGCAAGGGCTAAGTGCTGTGCAACTACGCATGGACATTAACTGAGTGCGAAGAATTAGTAGCTTTTATCGGATTTTGATTTCCTAACAAAGCCTCATTGGACCATTTGGTTAAGGTGTCTGCAGAAGGTTCCGGGTTGGCTTGATACATTTTTTCTTTAAAAATGTAATATCTTTCGAAAATAAATGAAGTGTTCTACAGTCTACATGCCTTGTTGTCATAATTTTTTGTTTCAACGACTTA
>NW_022712725.1:2253889-2285567 GCF_011630105.1 Anneissia japonica
TATATATAGTATAATATATATGACATTGTTTCTTTTCATTATCTATTTACATATATTATATTAATTATTCATCTAGAAATAAACATTCTATAGATTCATTCAAAAAGGCACGAATCGCCTACGTTGCAACAGATATGCTACGGTAGGCGAATGGTTGTCTAAAAAGTTGATGACGTAACCGTACTCGTTATCGTTTTGTTAAGCTTGCGAAAACTGCCTAATGCTGACAGCCAAACCACATTTATCAAAAACATTAATTAAGATATCAGCAAAACGGTTTATCTATTTGATTAACTCTTTAGCCTACATTTGCTACTTCAGTTATTATTAATTTTGAGCTCTGTTTCGTGAACTGAATATTAGCATTTAATTTAAAACTTTAAAAGCCTGTAATATTACCGTATGTTAATTTTTTTAATCTGCATGTGTATGTTGATGTTCCAGAAGTAAGTTTTTGGTTGTTTCTTTTACATTATTTTTTTTTATATATTATACGAAATACATAGTATTATTAGTATGTTATAAATAGGCCTATATAGTGACTCACTCGACGATGATTGTTATATCAATACAATCGATATTTCCTATTTTTTGCTATTTTTACATTTTATTGCGCTGTTTATGGTATTGCTCTATACACTCAACCATGTCCAATCTATTTCAGAAACTTAGTGAATAACATTTTGATCTTTTTGATCCTTTTTATTAAAATGAAAATGAAGGATGGCATTTATCAAAAACCTATTTTAATGCGGTTGAATAATTTTTGGGATACAACTAAAATTATACGGATTTTTTAAAACAGTTTTATACAAAAACAACCTTTACCGCACAGTACCACAATTTTTGTTTAGTGTACTCCAACATGCTCTTGTAATGATTGACCATTCTTATTTTGATAACTCCTGATTTACCCTACTCCCACGTGCTTATTAATATTTTAATTGCATCAAATTCACTTGGATTGGTGTAGGCTATATAATCGGTTGAGTGTTATCATAATATCTGTATAAGGAGAACACTAAACTAGTTTCGCTCTCTCAAGTATTTGCTGTCCCGCCTGGTTTCATAAGGTATTTAAACAGCACTAGAGATTACTATGAACATCCATGTTTAATCACAATGACTGCGTTAATCTACGTGTAGCGTGTCTTCCACAGGTTATTCAACACGATTTACAGACATTAATGCGCTTGTTCCAACTTATAATAGGTCGAGTACTATTGCCTTCTCTGCTTACATTTTCATTAAAAAATATCTCTCGATTTACCCATCTTATGGTAACCTAGTTAATTTTTTTGCTAGATACCATGTTTTTTCACTCATGTTATAATATTCAATATCAATATTCTTTTACTTTGAGTCTACATTTCTACGGATCAAGTGTCTCCATGAGTGTCTATGTATTTTTCTTGAACCCTAAAATCCATTATGAATACGTCTTCCCATATGTAAACTAATCTTAGAAGATAATGAATAATAATAATAATTTTAAAAAAAGCAATACACACTTTGAATGAAACCAGAGGTCTTGCAAACAACGTTGCATACTGTTAACCAAGACACTATTTAAGATTTACTGATACTCTCCTCCATAGGCCTTCTAGATAACAGAACATCAACTAATCGAAATAATGTACTACTCATAATATGAATATATTCACAAAAAAAATAGTATTTTCTATGTATAAAGGTGGGGGCTTGATCAAATCTGAATTTTATTACCGCAAATATACAAGAAACTCCAAAGAGATGATAATAGTGTTGCCAGGTATAGTTATTAGATAGAATAAACAAACGGTTTCGGTTATCAACCTTTGTCAAGTTGTCAAGTTGATAACTGAGAACTCGTTTGATTTAATAACATAATATTACCATCCTTCCGGATTTTTTTTTTTTTTGTAATTTACCATTTTGATCCTATTAGGTTTCCGTGGTCTAATGGGTATGATATTCTCCTTGATAGCGGAAGGGTTGCAGGTTCAAATCCCACAGTACCAACATTCAAAAGTATGAAATTCATTTCAATCATTTAAATTCACAGTTGGTATATTGTGAACTAATATAGGCCTACTATAACTTGGTTTGACGTCTGAAATGTAATTTTTGTCTAAAGTTAATATGGTATTACTAACAAGTTTGCTGTAGACGGTACAGTAATGTTGATCTGACATTTATTTAGGAATAACAAATTATTTAGGATTCCCTGCTACAAATCACATGCAGTCGACGTTTTACCTACACTTGTCATAGAGGGAATTAGTGTAAGCCTGAAACTCCGAATGACCTATGGTATGTAATAAACTATAATACTTCAGTGCTAAACAGACAAATAATAATGAAAATCAGGAATACAAATTATATTGTAGGCCTCTAATAAGCAATTTCGTAGTCTGAATTGTACATGCCCATATTAATGTACATGCCCATATTAAGTCAGTCGATGTCATCATCACACATATACGCACGACATAGCTTAATGTATCTTGGACACGGGCATGTGCAGTTCGGACTACGAAATTGTTTATTAGAGGCCTACAATATATTATTATCATCCAATTAACATCGATTCTTAACAAATACAACAGCTTCATGTATTCTTTCCAGGACTTCGCGTCTGTAACAGAGGTTTTATGATTCGGCCAAGCCCCATTTTCGAAGAAACCTACTTCTGGCAGAGGCGGATCCAGTAGGGGCATTTTAAAATTTAGTGGAAAAACGGGGTGGGTTTTTCCACTAAATTTTAAAATTCCAAGGCATATATTGAAATTAACGGTCGCACTTATCTATTCTGAATTATGTTGTGCCTCCGCGTTTGAAAAATTCTGGATCCGCCCCTGTCTAATAAAAGTCCTCACTTGCATCAAAACTATCAAAATGGCGATTGAATTTGCATGTTAGAATGCTTCAGCTAAAAGGGGCTTTGCCCTCTAAATCTCATATAAGCTCCTCCACTAACCAACCAGGGCGCCTATTCACCCTCTTGAGCTTTTGACTGTCATGGGAGATCCTGGTTATAGGCCTGGGCTTTAACCATCAAACAAATTTATCTTTGAAAAAAATTCTAATTCTATCTTATTGTTATGTGTAGGAGATGCATGTCTTAGCAGTGAGGCACAACAAGGTTAATTGATCATTAATTGATTATGGACTTTTCAACCAATTTTATAGAAAATTCGTCCCATTTAAATATAGATTCTTCTCATACGCATATTCTGATTGGATTTAAACAGTCAGAATCGTCCCACATGATTTGAGTTTTTAAATCTCTGTAACAATTTCAGCAAACTATAGTCAACCAGTGGCGGATTTAAAGGGGCCCAGCCGGCCTGGTTCCACCACAACCCCCCCCCCCCAACACTAAATTTTTCAAAATTTAAACAAAAATTGAGCAAAAAAGATTCTACTCAACTTTTGAGTCTAAGAATGCCATTTCCGGCCATCTAGAGGTGCCATAATCATAAATTTTCTTACCTCAGCCCAAGCCATGGTGGGGCTGAGGTAGTGTAGTCCCTTCATCTGTGAAAGTCCCTCTCTGGGCCCCCTATATTTCAAATTCATGGATCCGCCACTGGAAATTCAGAGAGCCTGAGCCGACGCAGTGCAATGCTATATATTTACACAACTTAATAATCCAGCAGACGATCGGCCACCATTCAGTCGTCGCCAATAAATGTGACGTATTCATCGGCCGACGTTCGGACGGCACAACGTGTGTGTTGCACTATACACTAATTATCGCCGTCGACCAAGTATTCATTTTGTATAATTGCTATTGCGTTAAAGCTATTGCGTTTAAGAGTGAAGGTATCTCGCCAAAATATTACATTATTCCCCTCAATGTAGCTGCACTGATTCGTATTACACGTCAATCTGTAAAGAGAGGCAACCGTTGAACAGAAATTGATATAGTGCCGTACGCATACGCCTGTATATCATGATACACAGAAGTGAGTTATTCCTTTTATAGCCTAATCGATTTCTATTGATTCTCCCTTAAATTACCAAGAAACCGAAAACTTGATCAAGTCCCTTTGTTATTAAGCTAAATTCAGTCGTCAAATAGTAAGATGAGCATGCAAGAAGAGTGCAAACAACACAATCTTAGATTATCGAAAAAAACATGAATTATTTTTAACCATCTTAACAAGAGAAAGGACAGCGATGAGAAGGACAATTCATAGACAGCATTTTGATATACTTGTACCTAGTCTTCTCGTAATTCGAGACGGTCAAGTAATATCAATTTCATAAAGTAGATGAAATATTGAAACATAAAACGAATGATTACTCCTTTACTGTAGATCGATAGCTTAATAAAATGGAACTTTTTCAAATTGTTAAATGTGTTGGTAAATTGTTTAGAATGTGGTAGTATAGAAATTGGCATTCATATTTCGGAACAGATCAAAAGCCATGCCAACAACTCATAACTATAGATAACTATTGCATATTACCATAGCTAGGCACTGCGTCCAAAGTTGCTTATTAAAACTTTATGTAATTTGGACGATCACGCACGTCACTGCAAGCGCCAATTATGTGTTTCATTATAAAACACCGCTTTCAAATATAAACGAACTCGAAAATATTCAGAATGATTTACTTACGACTTTACGCATCAAATAGGCCTATAAATATGCCAAAGTGAAAAATAGTACAAATAACTAATTAAAATGATAAATCTGTTTGCCAATAATGTGTCAATGTATCAATAAAAGAAAAATAAAAGAGAGTTATCGGGAATAAGCCGACAATTTTTCATTTGATAACTTGCATATAATTTATCAAAAGAAAACTAAACACTAGAATAAGAAGAGCATATAAACAAATCACATGTAATATTTCTGATTTCTGATTATCCTTTGCCTAGAGCCTGTTTTAGTTTTCAACTTGTCTATGCCTACTGTACTCACTAAACAAAAATAACCATTAGAAGAAGCTGTAAGATGTGAACCTCACAATTTAAATATTGAAAGTATAGTTTAAATACCACGGTCAATAAAACTTCTTTCATGCAGGGGTAATGTAATTCGCTAGCCAGTTCATTACATGCAGACGACATGGGACTTCTTTCAAGAAGCAGATGGCAGCGGACTTTAAAGAAGACCTACTGGCAGCAATAAAAGAACGTCGTGGAACTTTCCAAAATCGATGAAGACTGAGAAAGTTCGACCAGTTGATGATACATATGTATATATATATATGTGTATATATACATATATATATAATTCCAAACAAAATCAGAGAGATGGTAATATAATGCCAGAGGTATACTTATTAAACACTACATCGCAAAGATCTTCAAAAACGGCTATTAGATACACTTTATTGTCATATTTTAAATAAAAAAAACCCGAAAAACTCCAAAAGGATGGTATTTTTAGTTATATATGCCTATTTATTAAATATTAATTATATTATCATCTCCTTTGAGGTTTTGTTTTTACAATTTACTATTTTCCAATGCAGTCCCCCAGTTTATAATATATGATTGAATAAAGTAATTATCGCTGCTTGTAAAAGAGATAGTTTGGCTTTTCCACATTGAAATAATACCTGTAGTTTTAAATTACGACGTCACTGTGTTACTGTACAACTAAGGGTTTGTGTTGATGGTGAATCGGTGAAACTGTGAGTCATTCACGGTGTTAGTTTAAAAAGAAAATGTTTCTGCTACCAAGACTGGTGCTGAAATATAGTACTAACCACGTACCACAGAACTCAATCCAATGTGATTTTTTTCTGTGTATGTAAGTTTCCTTGGATCTGTTTGGTTTAAATATTTATTTACTTACGTATTTCGTTTATTTATTTTGTCTTTGTGGTATAAACACAAATAAAATAACATTTACTGGTGGTGTTATACAGACATACTAAAATTTCTGTTCCATGGTCTAGGCACGGTAGGTTGAGCCTAACGAAGCATTGCCACTGAATAAACTGTATTAATGATAATAAGCTACAAAGCAACTGGGTTATGACTTAAAAACCACATGTGGAAGAAATGTTTTAGTTTTTATACCTTTTGGCGAAAAGCTACAAACTCTTCAATTGTTATAAGAAAACTTGCTGTGACAACCAACTTTCTGGAAGTTTCATCAAGGTTGAGTGCAAAAAAATTTGTGTAGGCCTATGCGTTTTAACGAATGTGTTGGTTGAACCTAGCTTTAATTAATTTGAAACACTTGAAACAACATTGATCATGTTATTTCCGTTGTCATGATATTTTAATTAAATCGTTTATTATATAAAAGTTATACAAAATGACATAATATTTTACTAGGCAATTGTTTATGAGTTATACTTGATAATGCACCTCGGTCGTTTAACTGACGCTTTATAAATTCTTATATTATATTATAGCAACAGTGCAATGTGACCAAAGTACCGCGGAAGAAAAACCA
Source organism: Anneissia japonica (assembly GCF_011630105.1). Classification (NCBI taxonomy): domain Eukaryota; kingdom Metazoa; phylum Echinodermata; class Crinoidea; order Comatulida; family Comatulidae; genus Anneissia; species Anneissia japonica. The sequence continues at coordinate 2,260,297 of NW_022712725.1, forward strand.
AATGAAACAAACAAGAAAACAGGACAGAAGAAAAACAATAGAGCAAAAAATCCTCTGCAGTAGCAGAAAAAGTGAAAAATTAATTAATGATAGTCGGGGATGATTAACTAAAATATTTTAATACGAATATTTTGTAAATATCTATGTGGAGTATAAAATAGTTTCCACTATGTTTATTCAAAATGAAATAATAAACATCATTACCATCATACTGGGATTGATTGACGTATTTATTAGAAAGAAAACGAGGTCAATAACGCAATATTTAAATCGTGAACTAAAAACCCATTGATGACAGATTCCAAATGATGTGCAAAAATTAAGTGACTATAATTTTGAAGATTAATTCGACTATTTAAATAATTTCAACTCAGGAAATTGCTAACGACGAGGTATAGACAAACGGTACAAATGTATCGTGAAATTACTTCAGTGCTGAAATCCTTATTTAATATATCGTCAGGTTAAAACATTTGTCTTGGATAAAAATATTATTCTTAGAATATCTGTGACTCATTTAGTAATTTACTGTGCTGCAGCGATAATAATTAGGCCAACAAGTGTTGTGTTGTCCTAACACATGTGCATTTAGAAATCGGGGTCGGTTGATCAGCATTGTTTTTACATATACCTAATTCTAGGTTCTTCGCCATTTATTGTAATAGTAACCTTGTACATTGATTGGTGAAAATGGTGACCACACGGCTTTAAAAATGCATGTTAGGAGTATAAAATACATTAATTAAAGCGTACAAAGTTGTCTTTTCAAACGTCACACAATAATTTTGATCCTTTTAAGATACGTTTCTTTAAATAGCTGATCCTAGATTTTCGATATACTCAGTCGGTGGAGCTTGAGTATCAAAGAATGTATAGTTAGTTTTATCAACATAACCACAGACACCATAAGAAAGAAATGCATTAAAGTCGAATAAAAGCAAAATTTAACACAATGAGATATATTACAAGATCTATGTTGGGGTACTTGGCACTGAAATAGTGTACCAGCATTCGGAACATATGTGAAAAAGTAAAGCAGAGTAACAAAAAACTTAATATAATCATTTAAGAATTTTATTTGTGACTTTTTTTCAATATATATTTCACGTATAAGCTAAAATGTGTCCTACATCGACTCTTCATGTTACACCACATACTGCCTAGTGGGAGTTATTAAAAGCAGTTTAAAATACGAGATGTGGGTACTTTAACATTATGAATGATCGTGGAGATTCATAGACATCCCCATCCATCAACACCTCTTCTATGACATTTAATTTATTAACGTAAATATCATCATCTTACCTGAGTTTACTTTGCTAAAAATTTATGTTCATAGTAAATTATTACGATTCTGTTTCACAATGATATAGAAGAAATTTATCTTAGTACAAGCAGTTGATAATGAGTACACACTATAATTAAATTTTTCACGGTTGTAGGATTTCATGTCCTATCCATAAGCTTCACGCTAGATCAAGAGATGCATAAGATATTTATTTATACCTCTTTGATTAATCTAAGTGGATTGAATTGCGCAGAAGATATACGACCAGCATTAATTTTGCGCGGTATCTCTGAGACTTGAATTGATTTCAATGTATCCATTAGTTGAGAATCAGTGATTTCATTAAAAGTAATCAGTGAATCCAGGAACAGGTCGTGAAGGCATTTGCATATTTGCCAAATAATAAGTAATGTCAATGTACTCGAGAGTTGGTTATCCATCAACACCTATAGTTACTTTTTACCAATCGGGTGTTGTACTTCATCGGTTGAACATAGGCCTATTTACGTATTAAAAAAAACTTCGATAGGTCTACATTATTTAAGTCATCGTACCTAAGCGCCATAACTCCAACAATAGGGAGGTTTCGCACGCGAACGCGTACGGTTAGTGTGACGGATATGTCATCATTTTGACGTTCACTACACGTAAGTGAGAAACGCGTAGGCAAATTGTGAATTTCTAGTAGGATCTTTGTTTTTTCACATTTTACGTAAGTGTAAAAAATATATGTATCTTTGAATACGTACGTGCCATTTTTGTGACATTTGAAGGCAGCAAATTACGATAGGATGCGTCTCATTTTGGGGTATCAAAACGTCGGTGCTTTGACCTTGGTGGTGGTGTCGGGATTTTGTGTAGGCTAGGCTAGGCCTACTTCTTGCAGCAAGGCACCTTTGGGTCATAAACAGTAGAGCCTATTACAAAATAACCAACACTTCTGGGCAACAAAGGAAGTATTTTCGGCTACAATTTCCAAAACCATACATAGGCCCTATACTAATAAAACTTTGAGAAGCATGATGAGAGAAGAGAATAGAGTATAATAAGCCAGAATGCCGTAAACCCTAGGCCTAGCCTAGGCTACGCTTGAATTGCGCTGTGATTGCGAAAATCACAGAACAGCTACGAACCGTTACGGATAGCTAAACGTATGCGTACACGTATTCGTTCGCGTGCGAAACCTCTCTAATAAGAGTTTCCAACATTCATATTTATAAGGTTTGAAATACATCATCAGTGATTTAGAGTTCTGCAATCGATCACATTAGATCTTAGTCTTTCCCTTACCTTCTAGAGGTTGGAATTTGTTAACTTTAACTTTAATTTAAAATATTGTCATTCTAGCTTCAACTTGATATCACAAGAAAAGATCAGGGGGTGTTATACATATGCATTATGTTACTCTAGGAAATTAGAAAATCGTAACAACTGTACCGTATTTATTCGATATTAGTGATTATGTCACCGATTTAAAGCAACTGATTTTATATATAATACCGTATGTATCTTCACGTGTAACACATCTTATATAATATATTTAATATATTATATAAATATACCATATGTTCCGTATTCTTCAGGTACATTTCCATATTCTCATATTATCTCAGATAGTCATAAAAAATTAATTTAACTTAAAATCATAAAGAATTCCATGGATGAAATCATTTTTGATTGTTTACCTATTATATGTACTTATTAATTACGTCTGTTTCTAATGTATTTAATGTTATGACTAAACAAAAAATCTAATGTGTAAAAGCATACTAGATAATGCAAATACGGATCAGGTATTTTTTCTATTTACAGTTTGAAATCGTATTACAGTATCTTCAATAGCTCATTATACAGATGATGTTTTTTTTTATAGAAGTGTTGGCAATTGGGTCATTGATCCTAATACTAAAATGTGATTTGCAATCAATTAAATGATGTGCCGAAAACAACCAATTGAGGCTCATATCTAACAAATTTATGAGAAGTCGTAAGGTTAACATGGAAAAGCCAGTGTGAAAACCTCAATTTATTATTTGAGATTGACATGTGTTGACTGTTATAAATTGTTGGGTTCACAATTCGAATAATATTTCACGGGGAGAGAGAAGCCAAATGTAATGGCATTGCTAATCCCACAAATGTACTCTTTGCCAACCAAACAAAAAACATCATTGTAACATTCTTGAACGTGGTGAATATTGTGGTTATGTAATGTCAGAAAAGAACGTTAACACATCGTTGCAGTAGCGTTTGCAACGTTATTAGTTAAAGATTACGTCCTGATACTAAAAAAAGGTTTGAATACCAAACTGCAACGTTATTATTACGTGATATTTACCTGCGTAGGAAATTACCCTCATTTATGACCGGCCTGCATTTTAGTAATAATTTTGGAGCAGTACTGCTGTCCGGTCTTGGTAGGTTCTTGAAACGAAGAGGAGGCAGTTTAAGACGGGTAAGATATTTGGACAAGGATTTTTGAAACAATGCTATAATGACTGAATATTTTATCTAAGTGTGTGTATCTACCAGCTAAGAAAAACGGTTTTTAGGAAACGATTCTTTTAAAATAACCATTTCCTATGATAGTAGAATCGGGGCCCATAAAAAACGCTTCTTTAATCGTGCCGAGGAATCGTTCTGTGGCACGTAATCGATTCCGTGTTCAGCACGTCAAGAACAATTTCTCGCGGTGCAGTTTTTAGCTGCAACATAAATTGTGAATAATGTCCGCTGAGGGTCAGCGTCAATGCACGACCTTTTAATATGGAAACGCTTTAACTGTCAGATTAGAAATTATTGTGGATATTTAAAAATCGATTGTAGTACATGAGGGGCATCAAGATATACGCTACTTACCCTTAGTGTATAAGGGCCCATATGCAATTAGTGCAATCATTGTCTTTCCAAAATCATTTTCAGGACTGGGGTGAAGATACAAAATTTAATGTGCGGGTGGTTGGTTCATTGGTTGCGAGTTTAGAGGTTCGACCTTTGTGCAAGGCACTTTTACGGTTTCCTCTTTCAACCAGAGGGTATTAGTGAGTCCCTAGTAGGTATACGAACACCAGTGCCTAAATATTTTTTCCCATTACATTTATATATTTCACATAATTCTACTACTGTTATCAATATTTATCATTAGAAACTTTTGACTGTCATCAACTATACGCCCATGTCCGTAAATGGTTGGCAGTCAACCATTTACGGACATGAGCGTATGTCCATGTCCGTAAATGGTTGACTGCCAACCATTTACGGACACGGGCGTATAGTTGATGTCCGTAAATGGTTGGCAGTAAAGTTTTTTAGGATAAATATTGAGCAGAGTATTAGAATGTGGTAAATATGTCGGTGTGTGCCTAAATTTTAGCTTTTTGCATTTTACTATAACCATTAGTATTATTTAGTTTAAAATTGTTATTGTTTGGAAAATATTTTGATTTGGACTAAGGCAGAGTTTTGTATGCTATACCGGTATTTATTATGTATTTTTAAATATAATTAAAACATGAATTTAATAAATTATACCTATAAATATATTCTGGTTATGATTAATAGAGGTGATTGAATTTTCACGTCTTTGGAAAGCATTTATCCTCAACTTTTCCTCGTCTGAGACATGCCCATTGACTAATTTTCCTTTTATTTCGCAGTCTCCTAAGGTCTTTCTTTTCTTAGGCGTTGGATTACTAAATATTTTACATAATTCCTTTGTACTTTTAATTCAAAACGGTAATAGAAGTATCGTTGCAACTAAGTAATACCGTACTAAACATAGTTCACGCAAATTATATTCAATGAATTTTTGTTTTAATTTAGCTAGGACATTTTTACCGCTTCTGTGTTTTCAACTTTTAACGTTAGAAAAAATATTTGTATAATTTAAAAAAAAATTATTATTAGGCTATTTTCTTGCTTATAGTTTATTGTTGACAGTCTCGAATAGTGACTTTGGTCGTCCCACTATATGACTCTCTATCTAATAAAGTACACACAAAAATATGGTAAAAAACATCCGGTATTCCTTTCTTTCAATTTCTACCTCGTGTATTTTCTATATACTTATGTGTTTCTTATACTCAGTTATTATTATTCTTTTATTGCTGAAGACCCCACATTGAAATAAGTCTCTACCATCAATCAATCTCTCTCTCAGATATATGTATGGTTGAATTTTGCATAGATTTTATCACACCAAACCGACACAAATGATTTTTTTTTCGCGTTTCAATGGTGTGTGATTATCATAACGAGAACGTTGGCGTTTAATTAACTTAGAGATCATGGGCACTTTCCACAGGGTATGATCCGTAGGGAGTTTTTTAATTGGCAGCGTATAATGTGATCGAATCATTCCAGACAGGTGATATACAAGTGGGTTACACGCTAGTTCAGCCATCAATCTATTCCGATTAAAAGTAAATCTATTCAATTAAAATTCAATTTGCAGTAGGACTTATAGTTTTGGTAACTAATTAAGTAGCTGGTGTAAATTAGTGCTAAAATGGTTGATCATAATGGACATATATGGGTTTTTAAATTTTTCTAGAAGTCTATAAAAATAGGGCTAGGCCTATGTCATATTTGTAATAACAGTATACTGACATTCAATTGAGCTTGACTCATGTAATACATCATTATTGCAAATGAACGGATGTTACACGCGTATCACAGAAAGTTATTTAACATTTTAGAAAGAAAAAGTTCACAAAACAAAAACGAAGTGTACCGGGAGACACTGAGTTCTATATAAAGACCAAGTAACACAAATTTAGTAAAAATTACTACTAGTGGAATCAAAGAATATGAAATGCAATTTACAGCACAGTATATACTTGCTGTTCTTATATACAACAAAAACAAAGCCAAGTTATATTATTCCTAAAACTTACTATTTGATTATTTGATAAATCTAAATGCAAAAATAAAATAATTGACCTTTCATACTACGATTGAAATGTTCATTGTAATAAATTGTACTTAATTATGTAGCCGAACAAATGAATGGCAATATACTTACCGCAATACAGCCGATTGTTCCTTTTACTCGATGTACTTGAGTCCTGGTTCCCGTGTTGCGTTTCCAATGTCTGATTCACCTCCGTTCGCTTCTACGTCTGGCTTTAAATGAATGCCCAGCAAATAGCACCTGAATTATATTTCCACGACAATGGTTCAGTCCGCATTTACAAAACCCACTCAATCAATTCGATAAATGATGAAATTTGCTTATCAACTTTACTAAATTACGTTATTCACGTCTTATAGTTATAATGGTGAACGTTTAGCAGGAAGCCATCAAGTAAATTTTTATGAATAAAGACGTTATCACTGGACGTTGTAATTGCCTTGATTTAAAAGCTTTAGTGATGCGGAGGCACTCGTAAAATTAAAATGAAAACAACGCTTTTCCGAACTGACGTTCACACATATCGATTATTAATATTTTGCATTGTTGTCATAAAACAATATCGAATGTAAAAATATTATCATCTTAATAGGCAATGGGCGCGTTACCAAGTGTCCGGGTAATTAATAATTTAACGAGAATGGAACTTTCTTTTATATTAGATGTTATTAAATAATATATTTGAAACAAGTTAAGATTTGTTTTATAATCACCGACAAACCGAGTGAACTTTTTTGCTAAAATAATAACTATAGGAATGTAAAAATTGGCCTTAAAAATTGTCTTAAGCTTCTAAAATAATTTTTGAATTTGGCAATTAAAGTCTTGAATAATGTAACCAAGAAAAATTAAAATTAGGCCTAAGACATATATTCAATCCAATGAACCAATAATTGATTTTCATAAAATGCTACTGTGTCCGTCATCATCAGGGTTTAAGATAATGAGAAGTACCGTATATTTAATCGATAGATAATTGTTATTATCTAATGATGACTTATTTTCCTCACCAAGATGCAAAAGTAATGCCGCTCATACCGTACCTTGTTTAGTATTCCTTCATAATTTTGCTAGTAATCAATATTAATTAGTAAAAATTAAATTGTTTGATATGTGTCTCCTGTTAAGTTAAGAAGTTATTTATTATTCGTATTAGATTTTACCACAAACCGTTAAAGGTGTAAAAAAAACACCAATATTTATGTATTATTTTGTCATTAAAACAAGATATGATGAATAACTTTTACTCCTAAATAAGGTACCTGTAGAATATAGAGATGCGATGCCTTAGTAAAAATATTTTCAATAGTAAATTTTGAATGATGGTTGAGAGAAGCATTGCCGTTTTTCTTCGAAATAATAGTTAACATATATATTTATCCCTAAGGTAACTAATCTCCAAACCTAATTTAATTTTGTATGATTTACTGTAAAGAATCAGTTTATTTGCGTAGTGTTATGAAGCTTTTTGGGAAATATGTCCATATCGAAAAAGTCCAAGTGTGTGCGTGTATATTGATTTATTCATTTATTTTAATGATTACCAATCAACAGAAAGAAGCAAAAGGTTTTCAGAATAGGAAATGTGATAAAATACGACTTAAAATAGTGATAGTTATTGTTGACATAAATTTAGTAACGATATTAGTAATGCCAATTTCAGTAAAAACTAATAACCTATTAATAATAACATCATTAACATGCAAAATAGTACCAACTTCATTATCTAGATACAGAATTTCAATTTAAATCCTTCATTTTACCACTATGATACATGCCTATGACAATGTATACCAATAGTTTGGTCCCTATATAAAGTGAATGGGTTATCAATGCGTATGAATATATTTACATTGCAAATAAATGTAATACATGAGAAGCCATCGGGGGATGACGGCATCTGAGTCAACATAGAAACCGACGTGTTGCTGAATACCAACTTCTAAATGGACAGGTGTATACATTCGGGCCTGAAAATGTAAACGTAATACAATCTTAGATAGTGGTTATTTTAGACATGGTGTGTTAAACTAGAAAAAGAGGCGTGCCCTATTGCAATTCTTTCAATCATGTTGATCATTTTCATTCGGCTTTTGTGAATTTGCTTCTTATAAAGTGCGTTGATATTTTGCGGATAAGTGTTTACTCGAGTAAAGATCTACGGAATAAAGATTTCTTCAAACTTATTTGCACTTATGTCTTCTCAGCCTGAAAATCAGATTATCTAAAAGGATCTTGATCGTCTGCGCCTCTCTGAACAACCAAAACAAGATTTAATGCGCGCGTCATAACGAAATTGATATTCTAAATACAGACATTTTCTTCCTGTACTACTGTGAGCGGATTTTTTTTAGAAACTCTATTATTGGTAAGTAAGCTCAAACCCAAGAACGTCTTTTAGACGAAAATCACGAAATCTTATCAATGGACGATTGAGGTTTTTTTTTTTTTTTTTTTTTTTTTTTTTTTTTTTTTTCAAATAGTTGAACCATCGACGCCTATAAACATCAGGTATTGACAAGCAGGTGATCAATTTTGATGAAAATAATACACATTTTATGTGCATACATTACTTGGCTATGTTATCATATTTCATCATCTTTTTGATTCTACTATGGCTTCCTTCAGGGCATCTCTGATTTCTGACATAATTCGTCCATTTTCTATTATATGTTTTTAATGTACCGTGTGTTGCCAAGCAAAACGGGAATCTGAGCCGAAAATCAATGACAAGCAAAATACATAAAATTATGTTGAGGACGCTGACGCCTTAAAAATTATATAAGTAGGCGCTGATTAGGAAAATTCTAATGCATAATAAAATATAGATGATCTTTAGTTGCCTTACATTAGATATAATGTAAGATCATTTTTGTAAGTTTACTTCCACAAAATTGGTATGAAACTCACCTAGAGTGCGAGAGGTTGCAGATTCGAATCCCGTTAGAGATTTTTTTAATACAACTAAAATAAAGGAACATTTCGTTGATGTGCTTTGCTTGATACGATTATTACAACATGTTCCACTGTTATTATTATTTCTCTATTTCTTTATATTGTGTTTACAGTGCTACGCAGAAACTTGATTTAAACAGTATTTACTAAGATTTCCCAGCTGCGACCTATAGGCTCTTCTAGTTTAACAGGCAGTGAGAAAAAGCGCTTGGGTGTTAGATCTTCACCTATATAGGTTTCCGTGGTCTAATGGGTATGACACTCGCCTGATAGCGAGAGGTAGCAGGTTCAAATCCCATCAGAGACACCGTTTTTATGTAACTTACATAAAGGAGTTTTCGTTGATAAGCTATGCATGATACGATTATTATAACATCTTCCTATCCTGTCTCTTATACACATCTAGATGTGTATAAGAGACAGAAAATACGACTTAAAATAGTGATAGTTATTGTTGACATAAATTTAGTAACGATATTAGTAATGCCAATTTCAGTAAAAACTAACCACAAAGTGAAATATTGATTGCCGTAAACGATTAAAATTAGCGCCTCGGATAAACGGCGCTGCACCTAACGTGATATTTTAACACTGAAGTTACACGAAGAGCTATTGTTTGATGAACCATCACACGCACAGTGGCTCTGTTCCGGTTCTGGTGATTTGCTCCTTTTCTTTCTCCCTTTTTGTAACTACTATATTACAGTTCGACATTCACCACCAAAGTAAAAGTGATGATAATAATAATGATAATAATAATAATAATAATAATAATAATAATAATAATAATAATAATGATAATAATAATAATAATAAAATAATAATAATAATATTAATAATAGTAATAATAATAACAATAATAATAATAATAATAACAATAATAATAATAATAATAATAGTAATAATAAATAATGATGATGATGATGCTTGCTATGATTTTGATTTTGTTGTTACTGTTGTTGTTGATAGTGATGTTGAAGATTACAAATATAGCAGGATATTGTGCTTGCGTTTTTCGTTCTTAGTGTGCAGGAAATAAGAGGCAGCATTTATATGTAATGTACAGAAGCTTTCAGTGGCGGTCACTATCATCTTTACCAAGTGTATAGTATCACTCTCAATGTCGCAGAATAAAATGTATTATTATGATTGACAAGTTCAAAAGCATTGAATGAACACCATACTTCTGTGAACTGCTTATTACCGAATAGAAGAAAAATATGCGACTTGAATTGAACCTAATTGTATAAGTGCATTTAATATCAACCATTTGAGAATAAGTCAATTAATTATTAAGTCAATACACAAATGGGCAGACCGATTTAAAGCACATATGATATGAACGTGGTCATCTTTATGCAAACATCAGACATCGGTAGTCTAGTATCATTAGTGTGATGACGATTGAAATTGATTAGAATTAATGTTGTACCGCGTACTGGACTGCTGCGTTATTAAATTGTATGGGAATGTTGCATTATTTAGAATCGTAATATGTGAAACGAAATCTGCGCATTTGTATATTCTACATTAAAGACATAAGTTTTTGCTACTCATTCTCAGCTAAAACAGGGTATATACTTACCCCTACGTTTATAAGTAATCACATGTCACATCAAATATTTCAATGTAAATGTAAGGCATAGGCCTAGGTATATATCCTACTTGTTTGTGTGATGCGACTGAGTTTTATGTTATAGTTTAGAGTTAAAGTTTATAATAGCTATAAGCCTAGATATTGAAAATAATTTTGAATTTTATTTTATAGGTTGAATAATTAAGAATAATTATACAATGTCAAGAACATAAAGTAGCATGAACGACGTCAAACAGACGTAGACGAATCGATTGAGACAACTAAACATTAATGACGTCAGTATTTAACGCCCGCTTACTCTACGATGCACACAATGTGGCTTTTGTAGTGTTTGGATGAAATATATTTTCGAGGTCAGTTGGTAAAGTCTGTCAATAATACGTAGTTAAATTGTATGACAAAGTATGAAGTGTTAAAAAAAAGGTTGAAGTTAATGGATAAACATCCTCAATACAACATAGAAACAGTTCTGTGCATTCGCTTGACCACTTTCACGGAGACAATTATGACATGGAACGTTAATGTGGAGAGTTTACTAATAGACCACACGATAAATATCGACGAAAATCGGAATTTGCTATTTAGTCGTTTCTTCAAATTCAATTTATAACTGTAGTCACTTAAGTTTTGAGCAAACTTTTCTTGTATTTATCAATGATTCCCCGATGTTTCAGCATTTACTAGGTTATTGCATGTTTTGCTGGAGCTGGATTGTACGGCATCAGGGGCAAATCCAGATATGTTTGAAAGGGGGCCGAAAGGGGGACCAATAGTTGAGCCGATGGAGATACCACCATGCTAGGGGTGATGCCCCCGCTAAATTGTAGTGTTCTAGACGCCCGACAATAACCTCTGAGGCGCTTTGGGTGATCAATTTTTTCTTTTTCTTTCTTTCTTTCCGGCAAGACCCCCACCCCCTAAATCCGCCCCTGCGGGATCAATGGCGGATCCCGGAGTTCAAAATAGAAGGAGGGCCAGGGAGGGACTTTCACAGACGGCGGGTCAGTGAAGTATAGAAACACCAAGCGGCAAGTTGAAACAATGCTTTTCCAGAGTTTGAACGTTACTGGACCAGAAATGTTGCTGTTTTTGGTTTAGAACCAAGAGATTCACTGCATACATGCATTTACGCCACAAACGACATTTATAAATATTAGTCCAGGATGTTATCGAGTGTGTGGTACAATATGTATGTGTATATGCTCAAATTAATTTTAATTATTTTCTTGGTTTTAATATTTTATTTTTTGAGAAATAATTGAATGATTTGATACTGATAACAATGCGGTTACAAGTGTACATATTACATACCGTATTCTTTATTGATATTCACCTAAACATAAAAGTATAATAAAGACAGAAAGATACATAAAGTATAAATAATAAATTTGTGTAAAGTTTACTTTTTAGATCGTCATAAATGGGGCAATTTAAAATAAAGTGGAACTCATCTTCACTATAATACATTACCAAGGGATATACACAATATAAGCTGCTATCATTAGGATGACGTCATCAGAATGGTAACGTTCAGATGATGTCATAACGATATGATCGGTAAACCCTTTATATAACCTCTTAACGATTAAATTTCTTTAATTTACCTTGGTAAGTAATGAATGTTTTTAGCATTAATCATTAGTAGCATACCACACTGTACATCATTCATTGACTTAACATCCCGTACTGTAATGATAAAGTTCAAAGGTCGCATTTAAAAGTACTGACCCCCCTAATTCTCTGACTACCCTCGCATTATCTAAATTTTATCTTAACAATTTTTAAAATTTACTTCTCATAACTCAATCAATGTAGAGTAGGCCTGGGAGATTTCTGATATCATAGCCAGTTATTGTATTGAAATCCCGCGTGAGCGAACCTAAACTATACATTACTATAATTATCAAAAGCAATCGATATGATAATTAAGTTTTATTCAATTTGGTACTATTCTTCATGTACAGATATTTCTATTGATATTGCAACAGTGAACGTTAAAATAAGAATGTTAAATGACTCAATCATAACTCAGAACAAAGATGAATCGACGCCCGAAGTCCCATTGACTAAGCAACAGTGTAATGTTCTATTCATAATGACTACCAAGATAGACAATAATCATCATCAGGCCAGTTTGTAAAAGGATTAAACTTTAAACGTCATAGTTCGAGGTTTCCATTCTTTGCCGATTTACTTCAATAATAGCAGTTACTTATTCGGAAACGAATATTATTCATAATTATAGCAATGAGATAGTTATGAATTAAGCTTACGAATAATATTGTAATGAGATGGTTATCAATTAAGCTTACGAATAATATTGCTTGATATACATATCTACCGACAATCACCCGATAATAGTGGTAATTCCGAGCGCTGGAGGCGTACTCTATACACAAAATGTAAAAGAGCATGTATTGGAATGAAGTTCAGATGTTTGCGTTTCAATTTCGGGGTACTGGTTCAAGTTTTTTCACAAGATTTTTCATCATGATAGCAGTACTTCAGGTCCACTATGACAAGCTTCCCTCACGGATCACTTTTTTTTTGGGCAAATATATGACTATTCAGTTTAGATAACATGTCAGGTAAGGTAAAATATCACTCCTAAAATCAATAATAATAATATTTTATTCAATTTCAAATGGCAGCATTAACGCTGAATTACATGAGAATACATTAAAACTCGGAAATAAAAAACCGAAAAACACAAAAAATCACAAAAAGATTACAAAATTGAGAACATTAAAATGAAGTTGAGAGCTATAAAACTAGAAATAAGATAAAATTCATTACATCAAACATTAAAATTCTATTTACATAATAAAATATCCAAAAAACACAAGGAATAACAATTGGATTACGGTATGATTTATACAAAATTACACATTGGTAGATATAAAAATATAAACAATTTAGATAAAATTGACTAGAAAAATAACTGTTAGATTTCATATTAAACAAGGGAAATAGATGTGTTGAATCATATTGCAACAGAACCCCGCCTAAATTCTACTATGGGCAAACTTTGGAAACCGCAATAACGAAATTGACATTTATCAAATACTAATTGTCATTATTTATTTAAAATTCTAGTGAGGAATGGAATGGGGCTATTGCCATATCTATTAGTCCGGTGCTTGGGAACTCGGTATGTATTTTTGTGCCTGAGATTCATAGAGTGAGACCGGCTATTCCGAGGGAACCAATCCTTATATCTATCTGAATTACAACATTTCTTCTCAAGCATTTGATCATTTATCATAAGATTAGGAGGATTTGGGGGTTGGTTTTTAAAGCATATTTGTAAAACCTTACATTTGGATGGATTGAGCTTTAGGTGGTTAGAATTGGCGCAGAGGTCCAAATCGTGGACATCCTACTCTATACAGGTTAAAAAAGAATTTGATTATTTTTCTTTTGTTGACTAATTTCTGGCAATTCTTAGTTATTGCTCCTTTCGCTTTTCTGTATAATCTTCTAGAAACCACATAGAGGTTCTAGAGGTTTGCAGTAAAGCACAGCGAATAATAGCGGTAATAATAATATGAATTGTAAAAGCTATAAACTCTGTACTTCAGTTTCTTACAGATAACCACATGCACCAGATCCTAATTGTCTTTAAACCGTGCATACACGAAGATTGGACTTACCATCAACTTCAAGAATATTCAAATTATCCATCAATCAAAGTCAACTGAAAAAAAAATCGGACATCACCATCAGTTAGGCTATGATAAATATCCATGAAAAACATTTTCTTTGGCAGTCCCTTCTTTCAACGACGCGCTTTAGGACAAACTTAAATCCGTCTTAAATGGGCTGCCGATAGGGTATTGTCGTTAAGTCAATTTTTACAGAGGTTTCGCTATTTCTTTTTCATGCAACTTCTAATCACCGATTCCAGCAAACAGAAACCAATCGATTCTAAACTTCATTCAGCAGAATGATTTAAACGTTACTTCTCTTGTCAGAAAACGGCTTGAAATTACAATTCACACTTATTATACATTAAAGAGGGTCTGTACAACGCTGTGGTATGGCCAGCTACATAGTACCATTCTATTCCACTGTCTGAGACAGAGATAACCATTTAATATATTAACAGGATTAAAAATCGATTCTGTACAAAACTCAAAATCAGTTGTCAAACATTTAATTTACAAATTTTCCAAATAAGACATAACATTTCTTGATAGAAAACTCTTAATTATAATTTACTTTCATGGGGATCAACCTACCAGTATGGTAGGTTTATGGCATTTGTCTCAAGTTCACTAGGTAAACATTGGCACGGTCTTATACCTTTCTCGTTTATGTTGTGTATTTAAATACAACTCTCTTTGCAATTTTGCATTGGTGCTTGTATTTCGGTGCTGCAGATAACCATAACCCTTTTGCCACTTTTCGTTGTTTTACTCTTAAGGGTGCAGTCAGCATGTGTAGTATAGATTAATGTAACAAATTAAGAGCTTTGACTTACTGACCCACGCTGTGTAGTACGTACAATAGAAGAGTTGTTTGTTATTGTAGTTGAATATTTATTAGGAAGCCTCAGTGGTCAATAGATGGCTAAGGAGAGACCCAGAGTTGGAATCACGGAATGGGCGATTTTTCATTCTCACAATATCTGGGTACAGTCGGGTTAACGCGGCACTTTCATAAGTTGTTAAAAATTACCAATCATAATTAGTTTTTAACCTTCATCAGCCTATTTGGGAAAAAAAACCAATAAAATATATTTAATATCATATTATCCCCGTCCTTGATTGGTTGAAATATAACGCGTAGCCATGTACGCGTACCGGATTGTGGATCACTTGTGGGAAATTGTAACTACGCATCAGGTGACACCATTAACATACTGTATCCATCAGTGTTATGCATATTTTTACAAAACTATATCGACTAAACAAGCGCGCGATATTTAAATTGTTGTCATAACAACAAAGCAATTTGGGTTAATAATGGTAATGGTTAACACCGGTTAATAGAACATAGTGGTACATGTACGTACTGCACAATGATGTTCGACATACCCAATGCGATATGATGAATAAAAAGTATAGCCGCGTTAGTCTGATACGGTATAGAACAATATAAAGTAAATAACATCAGTGCTTTTGAGACTAACAATATAGAATTTATTCTCTAGCTCTCGTCCACACAGTGTATCAGGAGACTGATGATGACTGATGAAGTACACTGTGTGGACGAGAGCTAGAGAATAAATTCTATATTGATAGTCTCAAAAGTGCTGCTGTTATTTACTTTATATTGTTCAAATGCGATATATAATTAACATGACAGCGTTCACAGCAATGATCCTTATCTATCACTATCGGCATCATCATCACCATCATTATTATCATCATCAAATACCACCGTCATCAGTGGCGGATAAAAAAAAACAATAGAGAAAAAAGAAAATTGAGTTAAAATTTAAGCCTGAGAGTGCCATCTCCGGCCATCTAGAGGTGCCTTAATCATTAAATTTTTTACCATCAGTCCCAATGGTTGGGGCTGAGGTGGATGGGTCCTATATCTGTGAATATCCCTCCTCCATGGACTCCTCTATTACGAATTTCTGGATCCGCCACTGACCATCATATTATCACAACCATCTTCATCACCACCACCTGCACCATCGTCGTCATGTTATGTCTTAAACGAATCATTTACTTGTCAAGTAATATGCTTCATATTCATTGAGCGCCTTGAGCACTACTGCAGTGGATTTGTGCGCTTTATAAATCTTATTATTATTATTATTATTATTATTATTATTATTATTATTATTATTATTATTATTGACGAAAGAAGGAGGGAGAAAGTGAGAAAGGAAAAAGAAAGAAAGGTAGAAACGAATTATCACTATCTTTATCAAGCTCATCAAAACACAGCATTTCGTATTGAATTCACAATTCAAAATTTAATAGATCCATTAAATGTTTTTGAACGCGCTAATGCGAGTTATTCTTATACCTTATCCAGATCCTGATTACACGGAAGGACAAACGCATTAGAAACTCAATCACTGTTAGAAATGTCAAAACACTTACGAAGCCCGCTACGCCGCATTGTTCACCAAGCAGCAGCACCCATGATTGACACACAGCCTACAATAGTACTTATTATATAACGCAAGAAAACGAGTTAAATATTCTTTTAGATATCTGGAACATTATACTTCTATGACATATTTCAGAGCGAAATGAAGAAACATGTATCTGCTTATTTTTCCTATATTCGAAATGATGATTTTTATTTTCGGCCATAAACGTTAGGACTACGTCAAAACAAAATGATTGACGGAGTAAAAGTCGATGACATAGGAATTCTAAGACATCAAAATTATCTAAATACATTAAAGAGACCCCGTTTCTTTTTATCTTCGTTTGCTCTTTCTTTCTTTCTTCCGTAGTACTGTAATTTATTTTCCACACATATTCAACATTCCTTGTCTCCATATTTTAAATATTGGTGTGCCAGCATGTAGCCTATAGTCTCATTTACATATATAGGCGTATAATGGAATGACTTCTAGAGTGTGATATACGCCCATATAAAGTTGGGCACTCTGCGTCGTACGACCATCGTATGACGAATCCAAATCCGCTACATGTGAGCGCGATGTCGTCTGCTGATTGTCGGTGGTAGTCTGAATTAAAAACGATCCGTTGCGCGCGCGTCGTCGTGTTGCATTTTGCATAGCATCGAGTCGACCGACGATTGTCGGGCGCTGTGAGTACACCGCTTAAATGCTCGATACAACATTTTCTCTTAATTTCACCCTTAATTTTTGTAAAATTAATTCACTTAGTACAGTCAGACATCATAGGTCAATTTCTATAGCCAGAGATTTTTAACTCGGAAATGAAACGGACATTTGTAGTATATAGATATCAGTTTGAAGTTAAAATAATTAATCTCTTTTTATTCAGATTTTAGAAAGTTATTTAAGATATATTACATTGTTAGAGAAATATAAAATAATGATCTCGTTAAATGAGTGTGATTGTCAATATTTCTAATTTCTCGTCTTGTTCGGTCAGTGGAACGACTTGCCGCAGAGATCAGTACTTACGAAAGCGCTGAAGTTAAATCATAGTATAATAAACAAACATATCAGAAACTAGCCATGATGTAATGCTTCCAGTATTTGAATGTTTCTATTTTGTAGGCTTACCTATGTCATGTTTCTAAAAACCGCCATGATAAGTTCATAATGCTTATTTTAATTGCACTATTTATTTTAATTGAAGACTACCATTTGAATAATTTAAATGTTTACAATTGAGTCGATTATATATGTATATCATTCAAGTTTAGAGTTTATTCATTCTATCATGTATATATAATATAAATATAACAAATTTGTAGTTTAATGAAAGCATGACGTAATAATGTTGTATTGTCTCCGTATAGAATATAATATAATGATTTCGTTCTTTAAGCTTTACCTAATTAATTTACATTCTTTATTTAATATTTTCAAAATGCCTTAGTAACGACGTACTGTACCTCTGAAAAAACTTTAAACTTTATGAAATATTGAATAAATAATGTAAATTATTTAGGTAAAGCTTAAAGAACAAAATCACCCTAATTAATCCTTTAATTTTCGATATCTTTTCTTTTTGATTATTTTTCAGTGTTCCATTATGAAACAATAGACAAATATGAACTTTTTATTAGCACTATTTTACTTTTACTTATTTTTGATTGTTTATGTTATTATCAACCATATTGTATTCAATGTTAATTATTAACCAGTTTCAGATTTGTAGATATATATTTAATTATTATATTAAAATAGTTCATAAATATGTAAAAAATAATAAAATCATATTCTACTTTATTCACTCATGTCGAGGTTTTCTCTAACGTTGTCAGCAAAGAAATATAACTGGACTATAAAGAGCTTGGTTAGGGTCAATCTAAACCTAAAACATGTCTACCAATAAATATTCTGTTATATTTCTTATATGGGTGGTTTTTTCCATACGTCCTGTTCCAGTATTTTATGAAGAATATCCGAGTAAATGAAGCTGAATTTGATAGTTTATATAATTGTAGACATTCGGAGTATTTCACAAGTTAATAAATTGTATTGATGTATTAAAAAGTGTTTTCAAGTATACATCTTTTATATACCTTATTTTGTTAATACATTACATAAATGTTCTTTAATAACTAATGTTGTAGACCTATTACTGTATAATGAGTATTTTTTAAATATTATATGTTGGTAAGATATGATAGATACTAAGATTTTAGTTACACTATATTTTTTTTTATTGTATCTTTGTTCATAGTTCTAAATAATATGCAATTGATGATGGCTCATCTTTATTAAATATATACTATTTTATATATTTCAACTAGTTGAAAGTAGTTCTAAATACTGAATACAATTTATGTTAAAATTTTGTGTGTGAACAATAATATCCAAATAATTTATAATTTAAAAATGATACCTATTCGTATGGTCATTTCAATGTTCTCAATTGACCTTACGAAACGAAGAGTTTCAGGAAGTGCTCTAGTTTTACGAATTGTATTCAAAGTGTTCTTTATAGTTATAAGCCACTAAATAAAAGACCATTTCTTTAATAGGCAATATATCCAACATATCCTTTGTTGTAGACAACAACTACAACTGTAAAAATAGAATGTACACGGCTAATACATCATAAAGCTTTACAATAAATTGCAATTCTGAGCTTTTAGTTTATTCTTCTTAATGCTGATTAAATTTTACATTTGCAAGCACAGTATGACTGATGGCAGGGCATTATTTAACAGTGACCCTAATATTCTATGCATTTTCCATTCTTCTATTAAAATCATCATTGATGATTCAGATATAAGACCAATATCAACTGCTCGGACTCTACTGATAAACACTTTATAGAGATAGGCCTACTTGTGTTTAATGTAAATCTATAGGCTATGTACCTGTTCTAAACCGAAAAAATTATAATAGTAATAATAGAAATCAGTGTTTTCCGTACAATCACCATATGTTTATATTTATTTATGAATTTTAATGAAGTGTAAGCTGGTCCATTGTCGATTTTTTTCTGTTTCAATCTTGATCGAATCGATTGCCCGTTCGCTAATGATAAACAGTCTGAAAATAGCCTAAGCTAATGTTATTTAGTCTTACCTAAAGAAAAAGTTATAAAAGTAATAATAGAAATCAGCGTTTTTGTACAATCACCATAGATATGTTTGTGAATTTCATGTAAACTTGTCCTTTGTCGAAATTCTTTCTATTTCGCACTTGATCGAATCAATTGCTATATATATATATACAGTAGGGTCTATTGTATATAGGGTCTGTGTTTTACCGAATGAAACCCTTTAAAGACATTTTGCCCAGTCTAATTTGCCCAGCATATGTAATGTTTAACTGTATCCTCGATACGTGATGTTATAATCAAAATTACTTTCCAAACAGTGCTACTAAGTATTATAAAAAAGGAATACTTTTTATTGGTATTTTGTGCAGTTGGATGGTGAAATCAATAAAAAAGACTTGTGTTTTTTTTTTCAAGCAGTTATTGACAACATTAGTAGAATTCAAAGTTTGCAGAACCTGTACATTTTACCAGTGGTTCAGGTTAGTTCACTTGTTCTGTTATAACAACGTGGCAGCAGGCAACATCGATTACTTATTTATTATACTTATATTTCGCTTATTCATTCTGTGGTGGTTCATCCAAAGAACTTAGATTTATATATTGGAGCTATTTTACAGCGTCAAAAATGTTCTGATTTGTTGTGGCATTCTCTTATTTCTATAAATCTATTTGTTTATCCTATTTTTTGCGTAGCTCTAAGATATTTAAAGGCTTGTTACTTGATATTAATTTACAACTAGGCTGGGACCATCATCTAAAGACTAAAGACTAAAGTATTCAACACAGGGTCCTGTACAGTATGTTGTTTGCATTTTTGATTGCTCCTGCGCAGTGCTATCGGCATAATGTTTACTTAAAGTGGCATTGATTTTTTTTTTTTATTAACTTTGATCCTTGAATACACTTCACCCGTCAGTATATCCGCTTCATGCTGGACTTTCTGCGTCTCAGTGGCCAAATGGCATATCGTACTTTTTTACCCTAACCTGACCCATATTACTCCGCCTTTACAAAAGCAGATCCATTGCCTGTGCTAGTAGGCCTATAGTATTATTCAAAATTACATTTTAATGCTTTATTATTTGATGGGTGAGTTGATTTGTATGTACGGTAACTCATGTATTAGAATTGTAATCTAATGATTATTGAGCAATTAACGTTTTGGATACTTCTGAAATACACAAAAACTAGCAAAGGTAGATATACAGTGTTAATATGCAATAGGGGAACTTGAATTTATTCCCTTTAATTTAGCTCTCTTTGCATATAAAGACGCTGTTGTCTTCTTGTTATAATTTTTTTTTCATTTACTTAAAAAAACCCAACTGTATAAGGATAGGTGGAAATATTGTTTTTTCTCCAATATAGTGTTTCTAATGTCCATACGCATGGTAATGGCTTCATGTTTTTGTTTATTAATTGTACTGAAAACCAAATGGAACCTTTATGATATATACATATATATATATATATAATAAATGAATAAAGAAATTGTGTAATAAAAAGCTTCTGGCGGGACTCGAACCTGTGACCTCTCGCTGTCATTAGACCACGGATGCTTCATGGTTTAACAGATTCAAATATTACCAGATATACTCAAGTACACAATAGATACGGCTAGAAACAAATAGTTGCAGTTGAAATCGGACAAAATAAGAACACTGAGCCTGGGTAAAATTTTACTACTATTTCTAGCCACCTCCACCATGGAACTCAGTTAACGCGTAATAGAATTAGTTTATTGTGATTGGAGGTAATAATCTTGAAGGCGTCACGTACTTTACTCAACCAACCTTTCCTACTTTCTTTATTGATTTTGATCTGTTTCACTTTTTAATTGCCTTTCGGTTTGATGATGTCATTACTTACGTTAGATATAGTACTACGTGTGTATTGGATATCATAAAATATTCGAATAGAATGGAAAGCAAGCTGTGTAAAAACATCATAAAATATGACGAAGATCTACCATTTTTTTTGTTAACACAACCACGATAACAGAGTGCAGTTGATAAACTTTTTTTTATATATATAGTTTAGTGACAACATACTATTCTTATATGTCTTCTAATCAAAATATAAACAATAGATAAAAAATAACACTAAAATAAATAGTTTACGTGTGTGTTGAATAAGTTAATACCCAACGTACTAGTTCAAGGCTGAGAATGTTTATAGTCTTAGTGAAATTCCAAAAGTTTACCCTACCCCTTATGAATTTCAAGGGCCGCCTCTATTGCTGCATCCTTGATTTCTTCCTATTACTGCATTTCTAAATTAGCACTTAATAAATGAATTGTGTAGAAAACCGTTTAACAGTGATTTATAGTCGCTACATACATCTATTATCTTATTAAAAAATATATGTTAAGAAAATAAATTATCCTCTTTTAAAAATATATGTTAAGAAAATAAAGGATATGAAATGAAAACTTTACGTCAGAATACTAACATCAATGTGCACGCATGTCTTTGTATGTGCGCTTAATTTCGGTGGTCATTACTCATTGTACTGATCACTTAATGCTTTCCTAAGATCTCTATAAAAGATTTTCTTTGTGTTGGCATTAAATTTACAGCGAATAAAATGTGATACTTGGTCAATAAATTGGCTGGTAAACGTCACAAAGATGTGGTAATGACTGTGAGCTTATGATGTGAACCACATCGATAGGACTTGTAATTGCTATGTTTAATTTGACTTCAGATTTATCATTAAGAGTTCGCTTAGAAATACTGTTAAATACTTTTTCAGTAAACTGTAAATATAATGAACGGTTAGTACTATCAACATACACGTTCCTGGATACTCAAAGTTAGTGTAAAACATTCCTCAACCAGCTTGGGGCATTTAAAATAAACGCTGCTTTATTTACTATGTATTTTGTAAGTAATAATTGTCTTCCACGTAATGCTGTAATTTTTGAGAGATGTATATATTATTCGAATAAACGCCCCGTTTATTGCTGAAAATGGTTTTTGAGGTGACGTTTATTCAAGGTAGGCGTTTATTTATTTTTTGGGCTGGGGGGGGGGGGGGGTTTAAAATGGATACGTTATATACTCATATAAACGTACCTTAATGAACTGTAAAAGTATGTTATTGTATAATCATAAAGATTTATTAATCCCAACCAGGTTATAAAAATGTAATTGTACTAGAGTAGAACATTAATAGAATGTGTTGAGAATGATACTGCTTCCATTAGTTTTGTTTACAGTCATTATTCGATGAAAAAAAACGCAAACACCCCGGGGTGTTTATTTGAGGGCGGCGCTTATTCTACAATGAGGCTCTAGAGGGGCGTTTATTCGAGGGACCGTTTATTCAAAGCGGGGCGTTTATTAGTAGAAATACGGTAAATAGGCTCATGAAGATATAACAAAAAAAAGGCATTTGTCTGATAAAGCAGGCACAAGCGGTATTGCCTTCGTTAGTCTTAATAGTCCTATCTTTTACAAACTACTGATGCCGGTATTTAGGCAAATCATTGTATCTCACTTCACCTCAACTCACCTTTCACCTAAAATCAGTCGTTGACTGTTTATATCGTGTGGTAGTACATTATGTGTCTACCAAGTAATGTACTGAAAAAATGGATTGGTCCGCGTCGTAATGTTGTATTGCCGCTTTAAAAAAGTACAGTCACGATTTGGGGGCGGCGTATTTGCCAGACTGTATTTCACTTTAATGCAATGGAAATTAATATCGGTATAAGGTATATCTATTTTTATAATAAAGACAATTTTCTAAATGTCTAAAATAGCCCAGAGGTACAATCAGACATGGTAATAAAGTTTACGACTCCATAAAGTATATTTTATTAGAAAACATTTCGTTAGAAAATATTTTTCCGAAGTAAAAGCCAATAAAATTTTGCTTATCATAACACCAGACATTAGTGGCAATTAAGAATACAATTACTAGTAGTTGTAGTTAACAGGTTACAAATAATAGTAATATCTACGTCATGCACGCTGATATTAGGATTTTATCTTCATATTTTTGTACCCACTCGGCTAATAGATATTAGATCTGCGGCAAGATTTTTTGTTTAAGAAAACCAGCTCGTATCATATTGCCTATGCACAGTTGGATTTACAAACAGTAGTGAGCTAACTCGTATTTATCTATAACAGCATCAAAATTACTGTACTTTTATTATACGCAATGTCATTTTTTAGATGGCAGGGATATCTATCAAATTAAATAAACATGACGAGTATCTTACACAGGAGACTTACAGGTCTAGTAAGAAAAACGTAAAGTGTCGTTTGTTACTCGTTAATACGCTTGTTTTAGCTACGTAGTATATTTAAGAAAGACGTATGTAGGCTAATCATATAGTGTAAATCTTGTGTATATTTTTAGGGCCAAGTATTTTATTTCTTTAATGCGCCCATTTACCCGAACAGTGTTTTCAAATACGACCTATTAAGTATATACACTTTTTCCGTCAATGTTGTATATCTCTATGAGCATTCATTGAAAGTATGTACATGCCAAGTCAGAAATCTCATACGAACACATATATTTTAATGACGTATATTTGATATGTTAATTAATGTTATACTCTTGAACAAAGCACTCGAAGAATATTACAAAGGGTGATAAACAGTAGACAAAACACGGGCAGTATAGCAATATAGACATCTGATTTACTTGGGCTTAGTTTTAAAAAAATATATCGCGCAGCATCAGTTTTTGATTTATGGTCTATCCGTCTTCAAATTGTTGAAATTAATCACTTTTATTAGCAAATTAGTTTACATAATGCCAGCTCAAGACATTCGTATCTGTTTCGATATGACAACAAGTGACATTTGTTCAATGTAGAAGATAAATGTTAACGACATTTCTCATACACAATTTTCAAATTTTTACTATACTAATTAAAATACACAAAGAAAAAGTTTGAGAACGGACAATAAAATCAACGAGGGTTAATTTAAGGTTTTTTTTAAAATAATTTAGACAAATATAAAGACAGTACATGAAACAAGTACAAAAAATGATAGTCCTACTTACTAATTAATTTTGTAAATATCGTATTTACCGTAGAGAATGTCCAAAATTGATAATGATCACATACTCACTATGAATTGATTGTTTTGTTGACTGATTTATTGATTGAATACATTGCTTGACTGACTGATTGATTATGTTTGTTTGTTCGTTGATAGATATCAAAATTTAATTTCATTATTGTAACACATTTGAGACGAATTGTTTGCAGTGCAACGAAGTTTACGAGCAGTGGTTGCTGTCAAAATCTGCAATCACCCTGTAGGCAAGTGCCCGCTGCACCTGCGTGTGTCGGCGACACATTCAGTCTACTTTACAAAATGGACCACAGCGTGATACATCAC
>NW_022712725.1:2286001-2290652 GCF_011630105.1 Anneissia japonica
CAGTCAGTCAGTCAGTCAATCAATCAATCAGTCAGTCAGTAGATCAATCAGTCAGTCAGCCAGCCAGTCAGTCAGTCAATCAATCAGTCAGTCAGTCAGTAAGTCAGTCAGTCAGTCAGTCAGTCAGTAAGTCAGTCAGTCAGTCAGTCAGTCAGTCAATCAATCAGTCAGTCAGTCAGTCAGTAAGTCAGTCAGTCAGTCAGTCTGTCGGTCGGTCAGTCAGTCAGTCAGTCAGTCAATCAATCAATCAGTCAGTCAGTAGATCAATCAGTCAGTCAGCCAGCCAGTCAGTCAGTCAATCAATCAGTCAGTCAGTCAGTAAGTCAGTCAGTCAGTCAGTCAGTCAGTCGGTCGGTCGGTCAGTCAGTCAGTCTGTCAGTCAGTCTGTCAGTCAGTCAATCAATTAATCAATATAAGCCTATAGGCCCTATATGATATATTATATATAATGGTGCAATAAAGAAATAAACGTTAAACCGTCTTTTGGTAATGCTGCAATATATATATTTTAAATGTTAAAGAGGAAGACTCTGAACAAAGGTTTCAAACCCGGAATCTTCTGCTGTGCATGCATGTTAACTCCTTCACCAGAGGGGCTTCGTTCGTTGGGAATTCAAATTTAATTAATACAACTGATCTTTCACACTATTGCGTATACGTAGTTCAACAACACTAGTTATCGATTTACCGAAAATAACAGAGATCAATACAATAGGCTCTTATCTTAAGCATTTGAACGACATAAAGTGATCTCCGAAATTATAGACCTACTTTTATAATCAATCATGGTACAGAGTTTATCTCTATTATATCATGGATTTGTATATATTTTGCCGATTTTCGCATTCGTGATTTAAAGTACTCTTGTTGGAAAACACTTGATGCTTTCATTACCGAAGTAGAGAATTAGTACCGGTAATGTAAAGCCGGTCAAACATTGCTTTGTACGACCGTCGGCCGACGAAACTGTCCCTGCGATTCACGACGCGATGTCGTTTTCTATTTTTGTTGTCTTATTGCAAGTTAGATGGCCGAGTGATTAAGGCAGGGGCACCATAACGTACAGCTATACTATCGGTGCTGGTTCGAACGGTACACTGTCTATGGTTCTGGTGGTGGAACAAGTCTTCTCAGATAAGGACTACACACCGTAGGCCCAGTGTACATAATTTGGCTCATGTGCACTTAAAAAAAAATAGTACATCTTTCGAGACGAGTAGGGGTTACCCCAGTGTACTGGTTCTTTCAGCCCTGTGGACAGACGAGAGTAGCTGATACCGGGTAGCTCAGACACGAAGAGACCCTTAGGGGAGAAGAAAGTTACTGTAAGTGCCAGTCCACACCTCGAGCGCTTCGAGACCGTTTCGGTGAATCTAACTACATTACATTACATGTCGATGTTCATTAAACTATCCGCTACGCGCGTTGCGTTCTCCATCGTAGAATCGCTTCGGCCGACTACTGTCGATCGGCACAGCTGTGCCCTCATTAAAACATGATGGTGTAGTTTTCTTAAACACGAAGTAATAATAATACAACATTTAATTTGAAGGAACATCCTTGGATTTGAGCATTTTAATCAACATGATTTTCCTTCTCCTCAAAATAGGTAATCTAAGAAAATGATCACCGTAAGAAAATAGAATAAGAGTTGACCATTTCCGTAACACCATGCCCAAAGCTAAGATCTCCTGTCGCCGACGTGGGATATAATAAATTGTGTTCTTTATGAATTTATTAAATTAGTGAATTCAATTTTTGACCTCAATTTCAGGAATATTTGTCTTTATTACGATGAAGTTTTATGGCTTAGGCTACGCTAGAATTCGTTGAGATAAATTAGTAAATAGCGCCATCAATATTATAAAGCACGCGGTTTTAATTTTGCTTTTTTAAAAAGAGAAATAGGACAGAATCAACTTGTTTGTTTATTATTTAACATTTGATTACAAGAGATTTTGATCCTCTGCTTTTATAAGTCAATTACTGGTGAATTTTGCAGGGGAACACATTGATGTCATACAGTATTTATACTATAGTTTTTTTTTGTTTTTTTGTTTAGCTTAAAGAGCTTAAATACCAAACGAGAATTGATTGCAATTCATCTCACAATACTGTACACATTTTGTCCGACATTTTTCCTTTGGAAAAGGTGATACAAAATGTCACTACATTGTTATGTAAATAGGCCTATAGTCATTTGACAATCTAAAGTGCAGAGCAAAAAAACTCATCACTGCTACACATGATTTTGTATCTTTGTATACTTGGCTTCCATCTCTTAATTCGTCATATTACAGCTTACCTCATATAGATTAAAAATCATATAAATTGATGTGAGGATCTGAAAGAATGTATTTTTCATACGTATACCTGATTCCGATTTGGCCCACTTCTTTTATAACCATAGTTTGAAGACAAAACACTACGAGAATCCATGCACGAGGGGGTCATGAGTATAAATTTAAATTTTGAGGTGCGAATTTTCAGGTGCGACTGTAATTATTCAATAGACTTCGGTAGTTTACGTATAGAATTCATGTCGATGGTGGTGGACGTTGCTGTTTGACCTATCAGACGCAGGAAACCGTGATAGGGGGAAGCCTGTGCAACTTTGCAGGCCTAGCATAATTATTATGTTTGTAAAAAATGAAACCAATGCACTGAAGTCTGATAGTGTTAAGCCTGTACACCTTGCAGGCATATAGCATGCTAAATGTCTGTTTATTGGTAGTGCAATTTTGGCGAGTAAGGCTGGTGTTCCATCGATTGTCGTGGTTGCCATGAAAAGGTTAACCCGACCCAGAGGTGGCAAAAGGCCGGATGGCAACGGTCCTCGGTAGCAACGGGCCTATGCTGGAAAGAGGTCAGGTGACAACGGGTCTAGGGTGGCAAAAGGCCGGCTGGCAATGCCCTAGGTAGCAAAAGGTCAGATAGAAAAAGGCCGGGTTGCCACGGGCCAGGTGGCAACGGGCCAGAACCCATTATCAATGATCATATGTGAAAGTTGGGAATGTTAGCCCTGTGTGATATACGTTACTAGGCCTACTTTACATATGTCTACTTCACATATAATGATTAATTTACTCGCCTTCCAGCAGTGCATCTATCTATGCTGAACATACTACGTATAACATCCTAAACATACTGTACGCATACACACATACTTATTGTACATACCCAAGCAGTGAAATTCGGTTTAAAATTAATTCATTCTATCAGCACTCTTTTAACAGACTAGATAAACCATAAAAACCTAAGGCCATACTTTGCCTATCCCTTACAACTTAGTAATCCTTGCAATATTAGGTTTTGGTTGACAGTTTCGATTACCTTTAAATCATCTTGTATTTTTTTTTTTTTAATTTAGGAATGTTTGTTGTGCAACTTTTATAGTATGTTATTCAATTATATTTCTATATTTTTATACTAATAGTGCGTTTTAAGGAACCATATTTCATAGCCGTATTTTATACCGTTATGACAATAAAGTTTATCGTATCGAACATACATACATACCCATATCCACGTACATACACGCAATCACACCCACACACACCTAAATGTGCCTGTAGGTACGCAGGTTTGTCTATTTTAATTCCATTTATTGCAGTTCTCCATCGGAGTTTTCTATTTTTAATCTACTACTGCTCTCTTTAACGTAAAATTAAAATACATGTACATACATAATTTCATACTTCAAAGGAATTTAACCATGTGACAATCACCATTCTGATAATTATTGATTTCATATTTGAACTTTGCATGGTTTTTTCGTAAAGTGTCTATTGGTGGAAGTTACTGTTTTACTCTGCCATATAGTAAAATCATCTACGGTAACTGAAAAATGAGGGCAGTCTTTTGATTTTCTAGATTATGTGTTATTGATGAATCGACGATCTTGCAAACTTGAATAGAGTGGTAGGCCTTGCCTTCCAATTCGCGTAGTGGATATAGAAATGGCTTTTGAAATAGCGCTTGATACATCAAGTTTAATGAATTGATTGTTGAGTGATTGATCAATTGACCGACTGACAGCTTAAACTGATTGATTGATTTATAATGATTAAGGGATTTTTTTTTGAAATTCGATTGATGTAATAATTGATCGATTTGTTTGAGTGTTTGATTGATCTATTGATTAATTGACTGATTGGTTTGTTGATAGAATGATTGCTTATTAGTTGACTAAATTATTGTATAATTTATTTGATATTGATAATTGATTTTCTTTAATTTGGCTGATTATTAGTTGATTAGATATATGCGTTTCAAATAATTAATAAGGAGGCACACATTAGAAATTTAGTATTTTGCTCCCTACTACTATTTTAAATTGATACGATATAAAAATGTATTTTGTTGTACAAGTATTTTATAAACACATGTTAAAATTGATTATTTTATCTCATCACAGAAAATAAAATGTTTAGTGAATATATTAATGAAAATATATACGAAAATAAAAAATAAACAGAGTAGTTACAGAAAATTAATTATTAACCGGAACCATTTTTTGTCGATTTTGATTACAAAGCAAACTAATAAAAATTCTCCACCAATAGTTACGTTGAACTCTGAAAATTGGACTTCTTCGATTCGTTATCATAACAGTTATAGCGACCTCTATGATTTATTTGATGTGGAAAAC
>NW_022712725.1:2292340-2317534 GCF_011630105.1 Anneissia japonica
TACTTAGATATATATATATATGTATATATACATATATATATATATATATGTATGCATATATATATATATATATATATATATATATATATATATATACAAGGCAAAATAATGTTGTCTACCATTAAGACACGTATTTTATTCTAATTAAAAATGATTTCAGTAGCTTTGGTTAAAATTTTCTCTAAAATCTAATATAATCATGTTTAAATCTGCTGTACAACGTAAGTTTTCATTTTTGCAGTAATTTAGAATCGCTACTACATATTAATATTTGATTAAACAAGAAATTGGTATTGCTTTTTTTTTTTAACTTTTGCAGAAAAAAATGATAACCAGTCTATAAAGATACAATAAAAGACTTAAGTGATTGCAGGTGTTTATTACATTAATTTGGACATTTTTATTATTCTGTGTATTGAAGACGACACTGGATGGTCGGTGCTCATTGGACGTAACGTGTTTTCGTTGGTGTCTGTCAATCAACCAATCGATCCATAATGCCAACAAAATCTAAGAGTAATTGAACATAAAACATGTTATTAAGATAAATGAAAATGTCATGGTATAATTTGATTTGATATATACATTTTAAACGTTAAAGAGCAGGAAATCCGACTTCAATCAACTGATGTTCACACTATTGCGCATGCGTGGAACATTAATAATTCTCGATACATTACAAATGACTGAGATCAATATGATTCGCCCCCATTTTAAGCATTTAAAAACAGGAAGGTATCACCGAAAAAGTAATTCTCATAATTTGTGGTACAATATAGAGATACACTCTAAAAGTCTAAGCCATCTTGCTCAAGACGATTTAGAGTTTATCTCTATATTGTATTTTATGTTTTCTTAAAAGTTTACAAAGACATTATATATCTTAAATTATACACCAATATATATTCTATTAATATGATTTCTTGAATACAGGCCACATGACACATGAAGTAATTAAATTAATGAATTGAATTGTTTTGATGATACAGTACGTTTGAATGACATGACGTCGTATGAACTTACCTAAGTAACTATCAGTCTATAATTTGAGTCAGTTTTTCAGTTATCGAATAGTCTATTGCTGGCGTTTTGCTTGCATCTTGTCAATACATCTAAAAAAGGGATAAAAATCTTAAAGTAACGTTTTTAGTGGCCTGGCAATTTGGTCTTTTATTTTGATAAAATGCCTTTTCCAGAGAATACAAAGCGCCTATATTTTATAATTACAATGTCCAACATTCTCAATTGCCAGAGATATAGGCTGAAATTCGAATTGATCTGTGAATACTAGAATATATATTTATTTTAGGCTCTGTGTGCGTGTCATAAAAAAGTAAAACAGTGTCTTAGGTTTGTAGGATAAAATATAATCAACTCGCCCGAACAGAGGTTAACAGTAACAAGAGCATTTTTATTATTATTTATTGCAAAATCATTCATCTTCTGCCACGTACCCATTTATACTCCTTGGTCTTTAGACTTCACCTTACGAATAGTAACTGTACTTACGTTTGACTTCTGGGTCATTTATCGTCTTGTCAGCACCCAAAAGAAAACTTAAAACGACTTCCATCGCACACTTTGGCTTTTCTTCTTGTAAAGGTCTTTGCTGATCTGTTTAATGAAAATATAATTAAATGATGTAGAGCAATCAAATATTCAAATCAACACATTATAACATCAAAGTTTTTTTTTTTGTTTTTTTTTTTTTAAATTGTTCGGAGCGTCTAACCTACAGTGTCACTTACATTAAAAGGTTTTGCAATCATTGGCATGCGTAATATGCTCGAAAATGTTCATGCTAGGAGCTGATGCTGCCGGAAAAACTGAATGTAATACCGGAAGACTTAAACCTGGCTTATACAGGTATAACATCTCATTTTTAAATATGTCTGTGTTCGTATGCAAAATAAGTTAATAATGTTTTTGTTTTATTTCAATTACTGTAATAGTAAAATTCGAACGAAATACATAATTAACAATAATGCAGACTTTAAAAATATTGCCTCAAACTAACTAAAAGTCATTTGAAATGCATTTTGACGCAAATGCCAGCAAGATAACGCATAGGCCGCAATTCCAATGTAAGCCGCTTGGAACTATTCGCAGACCAACCGCAAATGAGTTGAAAAGTTGACTGATGATGCAGCATGGCGTAGGGAAGTCTACACGGAGATAAACTATTTCGTTGGTTGAGGTGGGGAATTATAGTGGAACTACCGCACCTTGTGTTTAGGCCCAGTGTTATACTATTTAATCTACACATGAATCGAGTTACTTTCTTAATTATTAGACAATAATCAGTGGATAGTATTCCATAAGTACTCACCAAAAAATCGTTTTCCAAGCATTCCCTGAAAACTATGGGCTATCCTATGGCTTCTTTTGTCTTCTTCTTCGTCCCTCTTTTCACCTGTAAACAATGTAATGTAAATGTCAGAGTTCATTATTTCAAAATCGCAGGAGCCAGTCCAGGGAGTCTAACGGCATTCTACTGTAGTAAAATTCACCAAAGGACATTAAAAAAATATGGTTTAGTTTAAAATTTATATAGTTATAGTGTAAAAACAGCGTGGAGAATTTAAACATAAAGCTTCACGCAATGTTGTCCCGTTTTTGGTGACAGTGTCACTATTGTAAACGAATTTAATCAATATTCTATAGATTCGTCTAACTAACGTATAAAATATATTTTACAATCGTTATTAATTGTATTAGTATTAATATATTTATATATTTCCAAGAAGACAATGTGTTAATTATGATAATTATCTGTATACATGTATCAAGGATGCAAATAATTGTGAAGCTAGCCATAAACATCATTATTAATTCTAGAATGCACTGTAATGCGGTTGTAAATTATCTTAACGCCAACAGGGTTTGTCAATTTGCCCTGCGTTTACAGTTATTTAAAAATAGATTCACAAAGCCAACAATGGTAGGCCTACGGTAGCTGTTTAACCAGCATACTGGCATAAAAGTGCTATTGGTCTACAGTAATTGGGTTAGAGTACAACTGACTAAAAATGCGTTGTTTGATCTTTAAGGTCAGGGAGCAAAACTAATGAAAAAAAATCTTCAATATGTTATTACTACAAAGGTAAAAATCATACTACTACTACTACTACTACTACCACTACTACTACTACTACCACTACTACTGATAATGCTACTGCCACTGCCGATGCTGCTGCTACTACTGCTGCTGCTGCTGCTACTACTAATACTAATACTACTAGAACTACTAGGCCTACTATTACTATGCTGCTGCTGCTGCTACTGCTGTTGCTGTTGCTTCGCTGCTACTACTACGGCTGCTGCTACTATTACTACTGCTACTACTATCATTATTATCTTATTATTAATATTAATATTAGTATCCCACTTCCCTTTAACCATTAACTCTGCACCCACGCTAGTACTATTATCACTTCAAATTCAAACCTAAGAAACACTAACAACATTCTTTTTCTATTGTTTTCTTTTATTAAGCGCACTCAACAACATTGATTTTTAATCATGGAGAACGTAGCAACCGACATTTGATTAATTATACGACAATAATTACCATGTTGTTGATCTCTCTTCAAATCTGTCATAAGAACTCCTTGTTGTCCCCACCCATAGTCTCTCAGTCTGTTATTTAGGTATACACTATCGTCTGACGCTAGAATGAGGAAAAATCGTTTTCTGTTTATTAGTTTTGGTTTGCTCTAATTCTAAAGTTATCACGATTTTTAATGTATTTTTTTGAATAAAATATTGAATTTTTTTTTATTGAATATTTTTGAATAAAAATATACCGAATTACTAAAGCATTAAAAAGGCCAATTACATTGTAAACTAATTTAAATTTGAGTTAATAATTTGATGAAAAAAAAATATAATGTTTGAGAGAGTGTATCATTACATAATTGAGATTATAATCCGTGTTACAGCTTTATAAATAAGACCGGAATTGAAACTGGCATCTAAAATTAATTGACAATACTTCAATTGCCGAATCAATGAAATACGAGGAGAAGAAATACTATTCGATAGACTGTTTAGAATAGAACGTTGATTTCAAGGCATTCAATGTTATTAGTTTGTGTATACATAGTTTGTGTATACATGTATACAATAATGTTTTTTAACATAATAATGTACTAAGTAATTTTCAGCTTTCTTTATATGGTGATGATAAGGATCATTATTGTCATCGTAATTATCGTCTTGAGGAATACATTTAGCTGGTTATACGGAACGGGCTTCTAATAGAGAAATAATGGAGAAGAAATGTTTTCGTTTTTAGTACGTGGCGGCAAAATACTGATAAGTTACTGTGGAAAATCACCATGAAAAACTGCTTACTACTCTATTAAATTGAAATAATGGTTAAAATTGTGATGTGTATTGATTACATAATTATGCCATTAGTTTGTCCATTTGGATAATTATTCATATTAGTATTTACATTCTCTTGTCAAGATAATTACACTAATGATAGATGTTCCCAAACATAATATGAGAAAACTGCTTTATATAGTTAATGTTGAAAAATATAAAATATACATTAAATATATAATTTACAAATAAATGTTATTAAGTAGGCATATAAAGTAAAATTATTTTATTAATGTGAAAGTCGTGTGTGACGCAGTAGTAAGGATCTGCTTAAAGTCAAGATCATTAGTTTGAGACCATGTGTCATTGAGCAGGACATTTACCTTTGCCTATTATTATAATATTATTTCCAGTAAGAAATTGTATCTGATGTGAATGATTATATTAGGGAAAAAATTGATATTGGTGAATAACATGCGGAAATTCTCCCTAAGGAACGGTTGATTCTGGTAGGAAAACGCCTGAAGAAGATAGCATAAAAGCATTTGGCTACCTCAGACCTATGGTCACTGGACAAGGTAAGAGCTTCACTTTTGGGTAGAGTAGACTTAAGGTAACCTTCCAGAATTGCATGAACCATATAACAGGTAGGCCTACTGGTATAATATAACAAACATCAAGCATTCTGTACATTTGCAATTGCTTGGCCAACATCTCATTATATATTTTTAGGCCTAGTTGCTTTAAAAAAAATATGAGTTGCTTGAACTACATCTTGCTACATCGTGTTTAGGAAGATTAGAGAGCATACAACAATATACTTCGTATTACATCTATTGGTGTTGCTGATCTTGTCCGACGACTCGGTGTTACGATGACAGTTTAATTTATCACTAACTTAACTGTCAAAATATTTATGCCTTTTTAGACCATTCCCACATTTTTTACCATTAATCAATGGGCTTTGATGATTCTCTTGGATCAAACTATTTTTTTTTTCGTTTTATCAACATAATTTAAAAATAGAGGGAACATATCATAGGCCTATATATTTATACATGGTTAACCCCGGCATGAATCACACTGACTACAAAGAATTAAAGTATTTGTTTTGTCAGTATATTATAACATTACAGTCCACACGATATCAAAGAGCTCTCGATGAAGTACATGTATCTGCAAAACCAGTAAGTTTAGATGAGTTCACCATTACAATTTTCTGGAAATAAGATACCATACCGAATAAAGCTTCTTTCAATTAAGAATCAATTTTTCGATGGAAGTTTTCAAATTTATTATTTTAGCAGACCCAATTGTATTTTTAAATAAAACATAGCAGCCTGTTTATTTGTGTATTATGATGACCTGTCAATGATTTTTAGTACGATATATTTTACCTGAGACAACTGTATAAATATAATATAATATGTGATAGTGTTATCAGTTTTAGTACGATATATTTTACCTGAGACAACTGTATAAATATAATATAATATGTGATAGCGTTATCAGTTTTAATAATAGATTGCAAAAATATACGTTTTGGTGAGTGACATTACGACGCGTGTCTAAGAAATTTTACCAGGCCTTGGCCTACACAACAAACGTGACGCGTAAGAAATCTTATTAAACAGATTCACCAAATCTTTCATCTGAATTCAACAGCCACATAGACCTAAAAGTAAAAGTCCTTGCAATAATGCATTTCAGAAATACCATGTAGTGTAATGTTATTATGCTCATATTGAGAAACAAATATTTGTATCTTGTATCTTGTAACGGAATTTTACAATGAAACAACAAAAATACACTGGATGAGGTATGAAACGTGCTAAATTTAGTTAATTATGGATTAACTATTTCTCATTTTAAGAGTTAAAACGTTACTTAACTATTTTTCCTAAGAATGGAAATGCTATAATGTTCTAAAATCAGGATAGTTTTAGCTGACACTTCATTAAAAAGGATTTGCGGGATAAATTAACAAATCTCAGGAGCCTTACAATGGTATAATGTAATCTGACGGATGAGATAGATTACGTACGTAAGCACACTAAACGCTGAATACGCATCACCAGTGCCTTGAGCGTTACCTTGAAGCGCCAAATAGATATACATTCAATTCCAAATTAATGCACTGCTAGCGAGTAGTATATCTCGTATCCCGAAGCATAATTTAACAGCACTAATGATATTTAATGTATATCATAATAATGCACATTTTTTCAAGGTAAACATTTTGTTATTTGCTACAGTTAATGTTTAGGCAGAATTGAGTAAGCAGAATATTGGAAGAATAGAGAACATCGACACGTTCCGTTACCTAGTGTAATTGTTGCTTTTATTGTATGGTACATGTTCATGAGATGTTGTCATTAGATACAATCGTGAAGTTTCTATCGGAAACGCTAGATATTGATGCAACAAAAAATTCCAATTAAACAAAATTACAATTTATAAATATTTGATACTCTTGATTTATTTGTTACAGGTTGAAAATTTAGGTCTTTAGTCTTGAATGTATATTTAGATTATGTAATATAAGGATCCAGGCCACGTTTGTTTCAAATGAGGTATTACGGTTTACGTTTATCAACTGAAAATTATCATAAATAGACCCAGTTCTATTGTACCACCAACAGGATAGCTAGTCATATAGTTCTATCGATTCTACTAAGTAATATCTCCATGATAGAATTAACCTAATTAACAAACTTTACCATCAGTAAACCCGGCCAAATATCATCATTGCAGTTAATAGTAATGTTACTACCTAGTATGAAAAACCACAAATTAAGGATAATGTAACAGTTTCACTATGAAAGGTGTATTATATGTAATGTTTATTAATATTTCTACGTGTAATATTTTCGCTTTTAAGAAACTTCTATGTATTTAAAAAAATGCAGTACCGTTATACGCTTAACTTTTTGGTTTTCCTTTCTCTTTTAATGCTTTTATGACCCAATGTTTGTTTGGGTTTATTTGACTGTTTTAATGTATTTTATATTGTATATTTGTATGTTCAAAGAGAAATAAATGAAATGAAATGAAATTTTTTCAATACCTGGTTCATCCAAAAACCCTTCAAACGATTTTTCTGGAGTCACCTGAAAAAAAGAATTAAAAGGCAAACGTATTAGTAATCAGCTATGAACACGATTGATTTTATATTTACTGAGATCATGAAGTAATGAAATTCCTTACTCAATGTTAAGGTTAATAGCTGTCAGTAATATAATTTAAACGGAATAAGTAGCTATACTTCTATTATTAACCTTGAGATGACTTTAGGAACTGACTACACCTGCAGATTTTAAGTAGAAAGGCAGTTGAACTATTTAATCTACTGCAGGGCGTTGGTTAGTTTACATGTGTAAGCACAAAGATAGCATTTCCATAATTTTATATAGGCCTAAATATCATCCAATTTTGAAATACTTGTTTTCTACTATATTTAATTGAATTTATAATTATTGTTCACTAACGGTTGTATTAAAAAACAACACCATTATAGAAACCCACTATAATACGGCGTGATCTCAATCACTTTCATGCAGTGGTTAAGCAACTTTAATTGGGAAACACAATACTATTAATCTTATTACCTTTGTTCTAACTATTGTCTTCTCCTTTTGTACTATAGAGTAATTATTAATAACAGTACTAATAAAATCGTAAAATGTTACTCCTACGCATAGTTAATGTAGGCAGAACTTTTTATATTCCTTATTTCCTTCTATTTGTATATTATATAAATACTACTAGATAATTTGCAGTGTTTAAAAATCTAAGATGATAAAACAGGCCTACGTGAAAATCAAATGATTAGTAGTAGGTTCGCATTATACTGCACACAATTTCTTATTGTTTCTGACGTCATAAAGAAGCACATCTGTTTTTATGTAGGTTAATCTGTTTAATCTCTGCAATGTGGTAATGATGTTGTTTTTTGAATGCCATTGATTTTATGTTATCCTATATGATACTCTGGTATTAATTATCACTATATAGGCCTAGATTAATTTACTGTCCTACATATTAACTAAATTCATCACTTTTATAGTGGTCATGAGATAAATCGTCAGAAAAAAAAAACAACTCTGCACTCGATTTTAATAATAGCAAAATATTTGTTTTCAAAACGTTTATGTGATACAAAAGTAATCTAGATTAATTATAATTAATTCATTTATAAATATCTTATTGAAACTATTTATATCTGATGATATTTATAACGAGTTTAATTACTAATTATTTCAGAATAACAAAAGGTGGTGATTGGTGATCTATTTTCACCCTTTTCTCATTTCATGTATTGGTTCGAATAACAAACGGTGGCGATTGGTGATCTAGCAGCAAGAAGAACAAATATCTGAACAAAAAGGGTGGATGAACTTGTTGGGGCCAACGGCCAGCATTGCTTTAGTTTAAGAAGTAGGTTTACATTTATAGGACTATCTTCTTTTAAAAATTTTAATCCCACTATCAAAATATTAAACTTAAAGAGCAAGTGCATAAAGAGGCTTTTTTGCATGGTGCCTACACAAAATTCAGCTATTATAATTATAATTATTATTTATGGAGAATATATTCAATATAGATGTAAATTAAGTTTAATTTTATAGGCCTAAACTGTTTTAAGTAAGTAATTTTAAGTAAATTGCCATGCTGGTTTAATGATTCATGCCAAATAATATCCTGATCATTGAAGTTTGACTTTTGACCAATAAGCATCATCATCATCATTATCAAAGATTTAAAAATAAAAAAAATCACCATTAATTTGAAACAGATTAGCAATTTTACTACTCCATTTGCATTTACTATTTAATTCAATACATTTTATTTCTAAATATTCTCTTTGAAAATTTCAAATTTACTAAGAAAAAAGTCAGTCATTATCATCCGGAAAGTAATGGATGCGGAGAAGCCGATTAAAAGTATTGAATGTTTGCTACTATACACCCACAGCTAAAATCGTTCTGAATAATCGAAGGTCTTTACACAGATTAATATAAACGGAATAAGAATCGATACTATTATTATCATATATTAATCTTTAACTATTTAATGCTAGAAAACACTATTAAGAGTTCTAAAAAGATACCAATAAACAAATTGAGTGCCAATGTGTCATTTACATATGCCATAGGGAAGACTTTATTAATCTGCTGCAATCTCTCTGAATAGTGATCATTGTTAGACTGATTACCATACAAAGTAAACTTCTAACAAATGTTCAGAGAAGCTTGTGATGATTGCCCAAGGATCATTCTTCTCATTCACTATAAAGAAAGATCACAAAACATTTTATTCATTATAAAACTAAATATATTTCGGCGCTTTGCACTTTATTTTAGTAGTAATCTATCACCCAAAACACCATTTTAATGTGTCAACTATGCAATTAAAATTGTCATAGACACACCTTCTTTTAAATGTACTAAGGGTTCGTATCGCAATAGTTAAAAAATTAAATACAATTATCCCGGTCACATTTTCTAATCTTTAGGGACGGTATGTATCCATAATTTCAGTAGACACTGTATAAACGGGACAGGGCAGTTATAAATTTTTATTACTTGTGTTGTTACAATACTTGTTGGGTAGGCAGTGGTGTAATACTGGGGCGGGGCCTTGTGGCTCTGAGACTGGGGCCCTTTTTGGGTCCTGGTTGCCATTTGTAAGATTTTAGATGTGCTCGTGGTTATTCATGTTTATTATTGTATTCTAAATGTTTTAACGACGAAATATATTATATGACATTATTGACCCTATGAGGACTCTATGAGTAGGGGCACGTAGGGGCTCCCGAGGATCAGGGCCTGCGGACCGCCGTATGAGAGCGCACAGGCGTTACGCCACTGTGGGTAGGCAAAATTGCGCACAAAGTTTCTTTAAAAAGGATTTTATAAGGCTGATTAATTATCTTATTCTTCGATCTAAAGCCAATTACGAATGAACGTTCTCTGTTGTTTTAAAGTATAAACAGAACCTTTAATTAAAAGAGACCTTTAATTTAAAGAGACCTTTATCAAAATATATCCCCATAGATATTTTGACCCATTATCTTCAAGTACGTACGTACTAAAGATATCAAAAGTCACGTTTCCTTCAGTAGCAATTACCCACTCCATAACAGATATATCTCAATAATAATCAAACAAACTTTATTTTAATAATTATTTAAAATACTTGCTAG
Organism: Anneissia japonica; assembly: GCF_011630105.1. Taxonomy (NCBI): domain Eukaryota; kingdom Metazoa; phylum Echinodermata; class Crinoidea; order Comatulida; family Comatulidae; genus Anneissia; species Anneissia japonica. Next base: position 2,302,875 of record NW_022712725.1, read on the forward strand.
TTGATAATGTTTTGTCCCTCATCATAATTCGAACCCAATCTGTTCTACCAACGGAGCAGACCAAGCTAATACGCTCTTAGATTTTTCCAATAGGACACCATTTTCTAAGCAACGAAAAATCTCATGATTTGAATTTTGACATTTTGAAATACAAAGTCTATACCAGCCTATAGGCTACACATTAACACACATTAGACCAGAACGAGGACCAGTAGGAAAATAGCATGCGGTGCCTGCCTTAGCTTCCGTTTAAAGATTTGATTATCCTGCAGTTTAGAAGATGTGGAACGCAAAAAGTGCACTGCCCGTGATCGGGAATATATTGTGTAATACGCAATAATAGGCCGCATACGTACAGTAGTAAATCACAGTACAGTAATTACCGATGGGAAAATACGCTTTTCAAAAAAGTATTATCTTTTAATATAACTATCTATCTATCTATCTATCTATCATGCTACTAAGATCTATCATCATACAACTAAAATAACGTATTGTGGTTTTTCTCTGTCTACCAAAAATCTTCAAAAATATTTCAAGTACAATTATGATTTTCACACATGTTGTAGCTACCACCAACGGGACGAACATCCGCTACATTAGGACTCGATTTTGTTATTCTACATGTGTCTTTTAGGAAAAATTAACACATTTTCTTGCTGAGTACTTCCAAATTTCATAACTGTCGTGACGTCATTGTGCCGCGCACCCGATCTAATATACATGTTGCAAGTCCCACATGCACACATTCATAGCCATATATATCCCAGAGATACCACTACACCGCATTCAAACAACGAACACGTCAGAGTTAACACGTTATTACTGTATATGTTGCATTTTCACATGCAAGAGGGTACTCCAATGTAATGGACAATTCCTTACAATGACAAGTCGGCAGAGATACTCACGAAAAACATTATCTACAAAGAGGTCCTTTAGAAAAATGTAATGGCAAGGTAAAATAACATCCTCAATGATTGCCTCCTCAACATCCCATAATATTTAACTATAATAATGTCTCACCAACTTTTCCCATTCATTTAACACCGTGCGTGGCACGGATATTATATGCCAGTTATATATTTATATAAACAATTAGATACTTATAATCGACTGTACCTAATCGACTGATAAATACATGTCTTTAGTAACTAAGTGAATAGTACTAATCATACTACTTGGAAATTACTTCAATATATGTTAAGTTAGCCATAATGGCAATACATCTAACTTTTGATAACAGGTTTGTAAGTAAGATCCGATTTAAAACAATAAAGTGATCATTACCGGGGATTAATGTCTGCATGAAAAATGTGTTATGATATACGTAACGTCATTCCCATATCTGTTTTCTGTGTCTATTATAATTTAATTACACTTCAATTCCTGATTTAAAAACAGTTTTTTCGTTGAGCTAATATACATGATATATACAATTTAACATATTTTAAATTATTTTATACATTTAATTTAATTTTGTATTTCTATATTTAGGCAAATTATTAGCTCCCAATTAGAAACTATACGATAGATTATTTATCTCACCAGAAATAAACATAAATAATACTACAGTTTATAGCATCCTTTCATCTTTTAAACAAGCAATTTAATAATAAATAAAATTTAATAATAATAATAACAATAATAATAAATAATAATAATAATAATAATAATAATAATAATAATAATATAATATTAATATTAATAATATAAATAATAAATTTAAGATTTAATTGATTTTTAATTGTTCCCCAGATTTCATTAACGACTGTATCATTTTGAAAGCTATTTTCCCTATTAATCATAATCATTATTTCTTTTGGAAGGAAATGTATTGTTGCCATCATAATTTCAACACAAGCCCTTCCGATTACCGTTCCTCAGATACTCTAGTAAACTGAGCTGAGATATTTTCTCGTTAATAGTTACATTGTTACGTTTAGGAGTGGAAAAGGATTAACCAATGTTGTTCATGCAGTATACGCTTCTTAGGCCTAGTTCAGACTAGGTGGATAAACCCGGCTCAACTCACCAGGTTTATCCACCTGCCAATCTGAACTAGGTGGCTTATCTCAAGCCGGGCTGTGTTCCTATAGTAACTAGGCCTGGCGCGCCACCGTGTTCAACTTTTCTAAGCCGAGCTTTAATCGTTGCGGGGGTGGGGGTCTTGCATTGACTTCGGTTGACGAAAGGACCAATCGGCATTCAATTACGTACGCTGTGGGCGAGCGTACGTTTCGCGAGCAATGTTTTGAAACACGTTTCCTGGTTACGGTTCATTATTATGCAAATTATCGCCTGGTTAAGCCCGCTAGTCTGAACGCCCGGAAAAGTTAAGCGGGGCTTAACGTTGAGCCGGGCTTAACTCAAGCCTGGCTTATCTCCTGGCTATCTGAACGTAGCCTTAACCTCATACTGCAGCTCAGGTGGTAGAATATCCGAACAATTAATATATATATAATTTAAAGGTTTTAATCCAGAACAATATCCTTATGTGATATTATATTATCATCATTACAGCATTACTGGTGTTGAGTTCTATTTTTGAAACATTTTCCTAATAGACTTATTGATTGATTGGATTTTCAAGGACAGAACATCTTTGGAAAATGTACATGGCCAATAATCGTGTAATATATTGGCTCCCAGACGACCCATCGATACATGTGTCTTCCTCTTGAAATGATTCTAATTTCTTTATTTGTAATTAATTGTATATACATCTACATTTACGTTGGCTGCAAATGGTTGTACATGTCTATTGCTATAAGGTTTCTTTAGGTGACAAGTGGTGGGAAAACATCAAGATCCCTGTGTTACCAGGTTTAATTAAAATTTCTCAGAATATTTTAATTAGGCCTAAAAATAGAAATTTTGTCAATTAATTAATTAAACCTCAATTCGATGATTTTTCATTATTAACCATCCATGATACAGTTTTCCCCCAGCAAATCTAAACTATGAGAGGTTGTTAAATTCCAGAAATGAGAGCTTGATTGATCAAGACTATCGGTACCGATTGAAGGTACAGTGTATAATGAAAACGTGTATTGAATGCGATGAGCAATTACTCGTAAATGAGTCCATTAATATATCCTTTGCAAAGCTTAGGGCTATCCCGAACAGGAATGGTAGCTTTGCATCGATTAGTGTTCATTTCTCTTCATTTAACATGACACAGATGCTATCAATTGACGGGTCGTTTTTCGGATATAGATAGCTAATCTACGCAAGTATTATCCTTTCAAAAACATAGCTATAATAGGTATGCTTCTTAGAATTTTGTATGGATTATGGACATGTCTGATTTGAAACGATTTACGGATGAAATTAGTAAAAAAGCTGATTATGTATTTATTGTATTTATCCAATCATTCAGTCAAACATGATATTTCAATATTAATATAGGCCTACGCCATCATGTGAAGCAGTTAGTGGCAGTGTTCCACTGCGCGTTTGGAAAATGTACGTGCATTCAAGAGTAAAAGAGGAAAATAAATAACTTTGTCAAAATCGTGTGCACAACTAAGACTAAGAATACTCCACAGATAGCGTAGGCGGTTTCATGTAGTAAATAATGATAATGATACTAAAATCAGAGATGTGTACTACGAAGCTGTTTAAGGGACATGATGAATTTTTATTTTATTTTCCTAACCCGTACGTACGCCATATTAAGGCGTACGTACGCCTTATTAAGTCGTACGTAGCCTTATGGGTTATTAAGGCGTACGTAAGCCTTACTAATAACCCATAAGGCGTACGTACAACTTATAAGGCGTACGTACGACTTAATAAGGCGTACGTACGCCTTAATAAGGCGTGCGTACGGGTTAGGAAAATAAAATAAAAATTCATCATGTCCCTTAAACAGCTTCGTAGTATCCAATGATCATGGGTACACCGTAAACTTTGCACATGACACCTCCTGTTTGCGGATACCGATGGCGACGATTTTTTTTCAATATTATTATTATAAAAATTTCTATGGTTCATGTAGAAAATTAATCAGCTTTTATGAGCCATCTCTTACAATGCTAAACAATATTGTAAATGAATGTAAAGGCGAAATTGTTCGGCTATAACTTACCCTGCCTTGCTGTAGGGGTGACGCTCTACTCGTTACAAGTATGGAACTCAGTGTGATACACAGACTAACTTCTACAACAAACCTAATCATAGTACTATGATGTTCTCTGAAAACAAATAATATTAGAGAAATATAATTATAAATGTATTTGAACTCATCTATCTATAATTAAAGAATATTTCTCACAATACACGTTATAACCTTTAGCTTTTCACGGTATATTATTCAATTGATAAACGGTAATTGAACCCACGAAGACTGCAATAATTGTTGCGTTTAATCAACGGAACTTTATTCTTTCGCACCTATCTGGTGAGTGGCTTATCTGTATTTATGTTTGATTTAGAATCAGTGACACTTAATAAGACGAGTTTTAAAAGCATACCGCAAATAATACGCTTGAGACGTATTTTTTGAGCAGTTTTATCCATAATAATTCGTTAATTCATTTTGCTTTATTTCAATTTATCTAAAATCACAACTTTTTTCCTTGAAAACTCAACTTGAAAATATAATAAATTTAGTTATAATATAGGTCATCTAAAATTTTTTTATTGGGACTGTGTTCGAAATATTTATTTTTTCTTTAAAGAGTGAACAACACTCGTGTATATATTGTTTCTTTTCTTTTTAAAAGAAAATGTATACGTCTATCTATTGGGAACTTACCTGGTCTCATAATTTTTCATCATAGCATTTTGGATTTGGATGATTTTACATTTTTACAGTATTTCCTTCAAATGGAGACTACAATGAGTTATATATATTATATTTTATTGTATATAATATACAATATGTATGCATATATATGTGTATATATATGTATATATATATTATGTTCAATATATATATGTATATATATATATTATGTACATATACATATATATATATATATTATGTTCAAGTTTGATTTGATTTGAATCGGCTTTCAAACACACAGAATTTAAAACATGATAATAATTTTCATAACATATAACATCCATTTTCATATTTACAATAAAATCCGAATTTTAGTTAAATATCTAAGCTTGATAAGTTTATGTTCCTATATTCGAACCCAAGTCATATATATGAATGTGTGAGCATATATTCGATCCCAAGTCATCTATACACTTACAGATATGTAGGCCTATATATAATATATACAATAATAGGAAATACCATGTATGAACTTTAAAAACACTTTATTGGAGAAAACCAATATAATTTCGACCTATCCTTAGGTCTTTTATTAGGTACATTATGTATGAAGATGGAATTGATCCAAACATGAAAGTGTAGGAAAACCAATGTTGAGAATTTGATAGAGAAAAAGAAGAAATAGCAAGTTATTTTTAGACAGAGATGCGGAATAGTATCTGTGACGTGATTTGAGGGAAAATTGTCAAAAGAAGTGAGTAGTATAATTTATAGTTAAATGAAATGCAGAGGGTTAAATAATGTTTACACAAACCTCTCTCAGGAGAGAGATACCGGTATACCTTTTCACACATTTAAGCATAAACGCTACCTTTAATAAACAAAATTAAGCAACTTTTTCGCCCCATGTTATCGTTATGTGGAAAACGACAAAAATTACTTATCGCTTATAGCAATAAATGATAGACAAACTAAATTATACATAATTTTTAAATATATTCAACAATATTCTTGAGGGTGGTCCATCCGTATACTTCGTCTTCCTCTAAACAAGTCCAAGGAACATTTATTATTCATATACAGGAGGCCTCCGTCCCAAATAATATACAAAGTATAATATTAACAAAATTAGAGTGCATCTATATTCTTTTCTACGTTCAATGTGTAAAAAAAAGCATTTTGAAAACTCTAAAGTGAGATTAATATTTTTGGTAGATATTAAATGAAGAAATTCAAATTTAGAAGGGTTATCTTAGTAAAAGGTAAATAGAAATTTAGTTCTAATATCTGAATAAAAAGGGCAAACTAAGGTAAAATGATATTCATCTTTGACAGTTTGTAGAGAACATTATTTGCATACTCTTTCATTTATATTAACATTATACCATCTTCCTCTTTCTAATTATAATTCTAATATCCACAATCTTAATTTAGTAAGAATTTGTTTATGTCTGTAATTTTCTGTAGGCCTATTTGTTAGATAATCCTCTACTAGCTCTAAATGCGTGTTTAATTTGTGAATATAATTTTTTTTAGAAATGTTGCCTAATTTCCTTATAAAAACTTTTATTCTCAATGTCTGTTAACCTTTGCTCAAAATTAAATACAAAATCATTAATATCATTAACTTTTTGCGCATGCCAAATATCTTCAAACCCAATAGAACATAGACCTAATAGTTTGTTTTTTTTTCATATAAGGTCCAACAAGGTTATTTTTTGTGTTGTTCTATATTGAAAGTTATAGTACTGCTTAATAAATTGTCTATGAATTACTATTAACCAATAACTAATAACTTTAACAAAACATGCAACATGTATTATAGGGAATATCCCGCATTCTCCACTAACAGCTGGGTGCTGAGTTGCCTCTCCTAATATGTATTTACAGAATTTTATTTGTATCTTATCGATAGATGAAACATCATCACATTTCACTGCATAGAATAAAATCGGTAATCTTTCAACATCAAAAATATGATTCCAAAAGTTAATCGGTAAATTGCCAAACGTCCCTTTATTCGCTTATTTACAATTATTTTCCTTGGTTTTATTCAATTTTACTATTTGAATTTAAAGTAACTCCTAAATACTTATATGATTTAAAAATATCGATTGTAGTCCCATTGTAATTCCATTTTTTAAATTTCTAAAGTTTATTCCATAAAAAAAACAAAAAAACAACAATGTTACTTTTGATAGTAATTGTTATTGTCGTGATGGAATAATAGACAATAACTGGATTTGCGTCAGGTGAAACATGTATAGGTGTAATTTTGCCCTACCTGACGTGGAAATTTACCGAATACTCAGTACGTTTGAAAACTACGCTGCTGCTACTTGGACTCGAATTCAACCCTAGCCATCAGACGCAAGCTCGGTGGTCTAGAGGTATGATGCCAGGCTAGTGATCTGGAGATCGTCGGATCGAGTCCCACTCGAGAACAACTTGCAATTTTCTTCGCAGTTGTTTTCAATTGTACTAAGTATTCGGTACATTTCCACGTCAGGTAGAGCAAAATTACACCTATAAATGTTACTTTTGTTAACTTTTACAGTTAAATACCCTGTCTCACACAACTATATAATTTATTTAAATAATTGTGTATTACCCACGTACAGTATTACCAAATAATATAAGATTATCTGCATAAAATAAATGATTAATTTTTAGATTACCTATTTGAATTTTGTCGCTTTCGTTCACTTCATTTAGCTTTCGACTTCAATCATTTATAAAAATATTAAATAAAAATGATGATAATGGAAACCCCAGTTGCATTCCAACACAATATCGAAAAATATTACTGATACATTAGTTCAAAACAATGTTATAGAAAGAATAATGTACAGAGGAATGACTTTACAAAGAATTAAAAAAAAAAATCGACACTCATCACAATTCGATCCCGGGACATGAAATTTATATACATAAAATATTATACCATGAATACTTTGTGACCAATGGAAGTGTTAGTGCGATTAAAAGCTGAACAGTGTTTGTTAAGCCGACCGGCCAGCCTATTCGATCCCACGGAGGATGCAGCGCGACAAGGCGCGCACATGCAACGGATCGTGTTTAATGGCGATCTGCTCAGTATGCCACCGACAAGCAGGCGGCGTCGCGTTGTCAAGAGAGTAGACATGAACTCGTATCTCGAGTCACACGAATATAAGCATAGTAATTCTTATATGGACAGGACGAACAAAGATCTATATCGACAGTGCGCTAAGAATGGCAAGTTGTAGCTTTGAGGTTATCCTTTTTTCCCAAATTAATAATGGCAGTAATCACTGTCGCGGGAACAGATTTATACTTGGTCTTAGGATCAAGTCCATCCTAACATTGTTGTTGAATCTCAATATCTATTTTCAAACTGCCTCCTTGTCATGAATAGCAGCTGGAACAAACACGTAGGCCTACTCTGTAATACGCAAACTTTTACAGTATTAAGTTGGCTACATAATATTTTGGAATGCTTCGGTTAAAGCCTATATTATCTATATATTGGAGCCTATCTATATATTGGACGGTGTAGCAGCAGGCATGCAATAAATCAATATAAAAATAATAAATATTCAAATCAAGTTGCTGCTCAGCACTGGGAACACAAATAATGTATAAATGAAATAGATAATAATACAGTGCTGAAATATATAGGAACATGATTTTATAAATCGTATCAAACATAGTTTATCAACGAAAGTTTCTAATTATAGTTGTATGGAAAAGAGGTCTCTGGTGGAAATCGAACCGCCATCTCTGTTCCTATATATTTGAGCACTGTATTATTATCTATTTGATTTACATATCAAATATATATATATATATATATATATATATATATATATATACATACATTATTAAATGCAGGTCAGAACATTTGTAGATATAATTGAGAAGAAAACTTACCTGGTAAAATATACCACGATTAAAATAATACTAAAATACACTCTATACAATGATCGTAAGTTAGTAATAGCAGGCGGGAAACACAACGATATAAAGCTCAGGTTTGTATCACACGGCAGATGTGATCAAGATTCTCTGGAAAGATTTCGCACCGGTACCGGTATTTAAGGTTGCGGGATTGATGACGTAGCGAGCCTGTTGAATTAGAATGTTTTTGATTGCATTCGCGATCTATAAAATGTGGTTGCTGGAACACTGTCTCACAAATATATCGTAATTAGAAGTTTGAAAACAATCACATTAATGCAAATTAGTCTCCAGGCAACCGGAAATAGATGCCATAATATATGATTAAAAACGAGGGTAAAACGATAGGTCTACTGCGCATGTTCCCCACCCCCATAAGTAATTTACATAATAATTAAAATGTGAAGGTGGTTGTACTCTGAATAATTAAAAACTATATTAATTCTGAATCATTTTATTGACTTTAATTACCCACGACCAGGTCAACAAGACATTAACATCACTACGTAGAATATATAACAATGTCACCTATAAAAATCGGATTTAATAAAGATTACTTGTAAATAAAGTACGTGTTTCGCATTTTAGACATACTTCGATCTACAGGACACATCCCTAAGCTATCTCAAATCACACTTACTTTCGGTGAAAATAAACTGTTAGGAGATAGAATGTAAAATGGTTAAAGTACGGGATATTAATGTAGTCCCTTATAAACGTTAATTCTTCTCGCGTAGTAATAGCTTAAAAATATGTTGCATGTCAAAAGAATTCAGATTAAAGATTGTAGTGTCCACAAAAACAACCAAATGTAGCTCAGCAACAAAACATAATATAAATGGCATGTATACCTATATTGGAAGAGGTTTGGCGCAGCGAGAACGATTTGATTTCCCAACATCGAGGTTTCGATCCCACCTTGTGTACTTCGCTTTTGTCCTTGAGCAAGGCACTTTATCTGCGTTGCTTCTCTCCACCCTATAAGTACCTAGTGTGGGTTGCCTGCTATTGTACTAATCAGGGGAGGATCCAGAGATGTCCGAAAGTGAGGGGGGGGGGGCGCGAAAGTGGGGCAGATCGAGATAGCACTATCCTAAAGGTCCGGGGGCATGCTCCCGCAAAAATGTTGTGTTCTAGACGCCCAAAAAATAACATAGTAAAACCTAATAATAATATAAAAAAGCCTAATAATAATAACCTAATAGTAATATAAAAAAGCCTAATAGTAATAATAATAATAATAATAATAATAATAATAATAATAAAAATAATAATATTAATGACAATAATAATACTAATAATGGACCCGTAGTAGGCCTTTCACACTACAGGTATCCTAGTCTAGTCCAAAGCGCTGGCCAAAAGTGTACTGCACTGCACATATGCCTAGTTCTGTTTAAAGGTAGGCCTACCTATGTCGTTCCTTATAGTGGAGTAACGTCTCTACCCCATGATGCATAGTTCGATATAGTAGAGGATAGGCCTACAGGTCATTAAGACCTAGCCAAAGTAATATCAAAGTAGTTAGGCTAGGAAGGGGTATACGGGTCATTAGGACCTTAGTGAAGCTATGCCCCTACCCCTCTATGCATGTTATGATTATATATTTTTATAACACACCGGAGATCACATTACACACTGACACAGACTATTAACTCAGAGCATGTGGAAGTAGAGCAGGTTAAACATACGCGAGTGTAATATATAATACGTATCTCATATAATAATTTTATTTGCTATGTACTGCATATCTACTTCATCCACCTTATAACCTATGCGGCATTATATTGTCCACTTAAGCAAAGTTCTCCTCAATGAATTGATAAATTATGAAATTGGATTGGTATGCAGAAATCTCTTTATGATTTCTATGATCTCTCCATTTTTGCATTATTAATGGCGAATTCCCTCAGGAAAGTATGAGAAAATGAATAAACGCGAGAAAGAAAATTAGTTCACTCACTGAAATAATGTTCGGACTTACATTGAATCTCATGACGTGATAATTAATTTTGAATGTAAAATTCAGTGGACTCTATGATGATTTATTTTTCTTTTATGTACAGTAACGCTTACAGTATCAATATTTATTATAATTTCTTGGCAGCCACAAGCGGAATAGGAATTAATTTTTTTTTAAATAATTTTGATTTAATTAAAAAACATACCTTACTTTGAAATAATATCACTTATTCAAGCACACAGAAAACAGCACTTAACAATTGAAACACATGAAGAATATCTTTGTTGGAATGGGGATATCACAGGGAATCTGGAAGTCCGCCATAAAGGACATCCTTAGAGAATTATAAGTTCTCAGAAAAGCAATAGGCCCTGGAACAGAGTAGTTTTAGCTCAGGACTCTACTGTTTGAAAGATTTCTATGAAAAACTATCACACAGTGTTGACTATTGACTAAGGCGAAATTGGTGAGGTGTACTTCTTGTACAAAGAGAACATATAGTACACTGTTCTGACTATGTGGACACAGTGTGTTATCAGTATGGACACGGTGTGCACACCGGGGACACACTCTGTCGACACACATTTGTGGAGTCTATCCAGTTATGAAACAGAAGGAGAACTGTGTACACACAATACAACAGTACAAGTCTCACCAATTCCACCCTATATATAGCCTACACTAAGTGAACACATGATCTTTACTCTGTTGCAGTGTACATTCTGTGACATTTTTGTTAGGGAAAAGCCAAATGGGAAAATATCGAGAAAAATTGTAATATAGAACATAATTATACCGAAGTGTCTTTTGGTACAAAAAGAAAGAACGAAAATGAAGTCAAAATCGTGAGTCTATCCTAAACCCGGGGAACATAAACACCCCCTCCTCCAAAACAGGAGTAGAAGAACAAAGATCATCGCACTGTTCTGTGTCAGTTTAAATACCAGTAGTTGGTAGGCTAAAAGGTGTCAGGTGTAAGTATGAGCATCTGGCGCTCCTATTCTAAAATGTACAGAATGAAATAAAGTAATGGGATTGAACTGGAGGTAGACATTGAACTTAAAACGGCAATTCTGAAAGGGTGTGTTTTAAATATTTTCTGAACTAGAGTAAACGGCAAGCTGGAACGGAACGTACAAAATAGGTGACCAAAAAAGACAATTACTTATACTCGATCACATATTAATGAGGTAAAAAATGTATGGATGATATATGACTGATGTGTGTATTATGTTGTGGATTTATACATTGGCGCTTCTTCTGAGAGTTCATATGTATTTCAGTACGTTTACTAGATGAATATACGGTTGGTTTAGATCCATATATCACAAACAATGACAGATAATGAGGTTTTCGTTAAAAAAAAAATGAAACGGCTAATAATAACAAAAAAAGTTTCATTTGAACGTTTAATTGGACTTTTACTGAACTATTTGGACTGCCTTCCTATAATAATAGGGAGATTTCGCAGCCTTACGAAAACGATAACGAATACCAATACGTCATTATCATTATCGCCATTCGTAACTAAAACATTCTTGATAATAAGTTGTACGAGCTGAATATGATACTTGATAGCCTAGTCCTGAATAACCTTCGTTGTGACAGATACGCTAATGTAGGGGGAGGGTTTTCTAAAAATTTGATGACGTATCCATATTCGTTATCCTTTTTGTAAGCTTGCGAAACCTCCCTATTACTAGGCATAAAAATAACGGTAAAGAGCTCGACTTAATAAAAACAAATTAAAGTACAAGTTGTTTTCAACAATGTTACGTCCCTTAATAAAATATAAACATTTACTATATCCCTAATGACTTTTTTTAACTAAAATAATTTTACGTAAGAGCAAAATATAACGTCATCCCAATAAAAGGAAGATTATTATATAGTTTGTCATCCCAATGGCAATACATTCCACATTTAGAGCATTAGTCACCAGCATTTTATCTCATCTATCCCGTAAAAATTAATTAAAAGTAGTAGAGATCCAGGCTGCGAAATGCATTCTCACAACAATCTCTCACCACAAGTTCTACCCTATTGATTTGATAATTTGTTGACAGTTGTTGTTTAACAAACATTTGTGGATTTTAAGAACGGTACTGGAAAACTAAAGACATTAGTAGAATAAAGGATAGAAAACAAACCCTCAGAACTATTGTATAAAGAAAATGGTTTACTAAAGGGAAGCGTCAAAATGTACCTCATTGGCGAAATTTAAAATGATTCCTTTGACGTTCTTTTAAGCTTCAAACTGTTTATTATTATACATTTTACAAGATAATTTATCGTCCTATTGTAATCAAAGAACTATATTACATAGGCCTATTTATATATTGGTTTATGACAGTAATATCAGTTTCGCTATTGTCAACCCCTTTGTGTTTTCAAGTACGGTATCTTTTCTTTTATATATACTGCTTGTGTTTGCCATGTTTTTGCATATTCATATTGTATATCTTAATTGCAAAAAAAAATTAAATGGAAATGACTATTGCTGTTTAATCTTAGTACTCTGTTTGCTAATAAATAGGATAAATTGTATAACATGATATATTTTTTAGTTGAAAGTAAATTATTCTTATATTCTTATTTCAAAAGAATTTAGACCATTTGTGTAATTCACTTATGTCTTAATTCGTGTGCTGCTCAGTTTACAAAAAAAAAAAATCTGTTATCAATGAATCTCATAGTATACTCTCTCACAACGTTACTACCCTTCTCAAAACGTCATCACTCGTGAGAGAATGCGTTCCTCTTCTATTCTAACTCATGGACTAGACACAGCTCAAAGTTAGGATCAGACAATCTAGTCAAGTTCAACATCAACAAGACAGAACAGATTGTTCTTTCGCGGAAGCGCAATAAAACCTACCCTGCTGTAAAGATGAATGAAGAAGATATTCGATCTCCGACTTTCTTACACAATTTGGGATTAACGCTTCAGATGTCAACTGGAATTTGATTGATTGATTGATTGATTGATTCGCTTGCTCATCGACGCCATGTTGCAGATCTTTCCTTGTACTATCGGTACACTTTTGGCAAATGTTCAACTGAAATGAAGGCTATTTCCCCCCATGCCATACTAATGCCAGGCAGACCAGGTCTGCCTTCACTCATATATTTTTAGTTCAAACTTACACTTATCGTACTATTTCCCACTCATTCTCATTCGTACCTCGCACCTCTTCGTCATAGAACAGACTACCTACTTCTTGTTTCCCTCCTTAATTTAAACCTAATGTGCCATTAAGAAACTTACCCCCTCCTCTCTTTAATTTTTCCTTTGCTTGGAGTCTTTATTGACTATAGGTTCGCAATGCATGTCATTGCTACTCATGAACCTTTTCATGCATCATATTCTAAAAAAAAAAAAAAAAAAAAAAAAAAAAAAACCAACAAAACCTGTATCTATAACTAGTCGTGTACTGTAATACTGTATAGGAAATTAATGAACTCTACATGACCTCATACTTCAGGATTGTCTGATTTTGGTTGATTTTGTAGTGTTTATTAAATAATAACATACGAATTCGAATGTGAAAATATTGACGTTTTATGATTATAGGTAAGTTGTAGAAAAAACTATCATCAGAATAAAATATATCAAAATAAGACTTTTTGAACACAAGGTTCCAATTTATCAACCGCATTGTATCAATACAAACTACAAATTGGGCTAATGAGTGAAATGTAGATACGCTGATACAATGTCCACGTGATAGCCTACGAGCAGACAAGTATATTTTACAAATAGGCCTACACCTACCAATAATTGTCGCATCATCGCCTTCGTCATAAATTTTCAGTTGCAGTACAGACCTACTTTGGTAGAAACACAAATATTTTATACGTAGTCACAATGCACAAATATACATTTTTAGACCCGTTTCGGCCTAGAAGGCCGAAACGGATCCGTCTGCAGATATTGGGATTCCTTCCAGTGGATACTTAGTTTATTTTGTCATTCTGATCGGATTTTCTCTACTGTTCCGTTTTAATTTTAATTTTAAATTGTTT
>NW_022712725.1:2317799-2331052 GCF_011630105.1 Anneissia japonica
GTGTAGGCCTATCTGTAGAACAGTAAACAGAAATCATAGATATTTTAATAGTTTTATTCAGGCACTTAACAATATAGGCGCTTTCGCTCCAAGGGGGTCAGACATAATACCACTCGACCCATAAAAGCCCCAAATACCGATCATTGAAACGTCAACATCAGTGAAGTAAGTTATTATTATTATTATTATTGTTATTATTATTATTATTATTGTTATTATTATTATTATTTTTTTTTTAATTTAGTCCTGCTGTACTTTCTGTCTCAGTTTTTTTCCACTGAATTTGATTTTGAGTTTCATCTTAAAACATATTTTTATTTGTTGAAAATGCTCTGAGCAATACTTTTACCAAGTATATTCCTAAGCTGCTTCCTGTGGAGAGTATTGGAATCTTTCTTTTTCATTAATTTAAATATTTTCTCAATTATATGTGGGTTTGAAATTGATGATGACGTCAGCGAGATAAAGAGCGAGAAAGAACGCTCGATAGACACATACAATTCATCACAATGTGAAAATCGGTCGAATTCTGAATTCCACTTAAAATGATTGCATCAATCGAAAGCTTACGAATCTACTAACCCCATTTATTATCTTAATATGTGATTATGTGTGATGATAAGATGACATTTTTGTTGCCACTGTCTCCCATGGTAGCAAGCTCATAATAAAAAAATAAAAAAAAAGCTTAGGGTGTATGTGAATTATCTTTGAATAGACAGTACTTGGAACGCAATAAAATCAATTAATAATAAAATTAAACTAAGATTAAACACAGGCCTATTTTTACACAGTAATTTGATGATAATTTATTTTCAATGTTGTTTTTGTTTTTGTTTATCAAAAAATATTGCTAAAAACGTTTACTTTGGTGTGATATTCACCAAGAATAACCTGCAAAAGTCCTGAGACTTATTTCCAGTGGGGTCCTTCTGGTGGTGAATTGGGCAGTACACCGGGAGACAATCCCCTCCTCTTTTTTGAAGAGTGCACTGCGTTCTTTGACGTGCACATAGGCCATTTTGTAAACGGGACTAACGACTTAAACGTCTCTCATCCAAAAAACGATGCGCTTTTTGAAACTTGAATTTCAGCCCTCCAAGTGAAACAAAAGGAGAGCAGCGATGGCAATTGAACTGGGGACCTAAAGCTATCCACGGTTCAGCGCACACACAGTGGCTTCTACCAGTCCAGACGACTGAGCTAAACTGCTCTTACTTTTACGTTTTTCGTTGGTGATTACCCAGCATTCCCAAGTGTACTGTCGATGTTATGACAGATTAGTCATGATATCACTTCGTCTTTTTAAAAATTATTTTGATAACATCTATTTTAAATGTTAGAAGTTGATTTTTGTGTTTTGTCCTTTCAAAATAACCTCTACAATTGTGTACACATCATTTTTATAATTCCAATAGTTCTTTGCACCACTGAACATTGCTTGTGCCTTGTAAATATTGATTGATTGAGTCAATGGTTGATTTATTGATTTATCATTTCGATCGATCCGAGTGGTCTGAGTTATTTAGTCTACAAAACCTCCTCATAGCCTCTCTGTATCCTCAAGATATAGAAGGCAAGACTCCGAAAAAATCTTCACTAGTACATTAGGTCTTCGATTGGTGAAATCGAAAATCGAAAATATTTTCGATTCGCCCTTGTAAAAAGAAATTACCTTTACGTGGTACTGTAAAATAGTGTTTTTTTTATTTTGAAATAATAAATTCAACTCAGAAATGTTTAAGGATAAAATAAGTAAATACAATTTAAGTCGTATGTTTTCAAAATTGAGATAGAAGGAGTGAAATAAATAGAACTTAATATTTGTAATTGTAATGCCTGAAGTCAGCATTAATTTCACTATGAACTTAACTTTAAGAAAAGAAGTAGACAAGAAATACAATATAGAAAGAAGAAAAAATCAAATTATTATTGTATAAACACACAAATCTGTCTTCCAGCTATTAAACAAAATTTATACCTACCTACTAAGAATATTTTTGAGAAGCTGGTCACCCGCAAATGAGACTAAAGACAGACAGTGATTATGCTCATACTATAAACTACTAATGCTAGCGTCTAGTCCACACTATTCTATAAGCATGTTAATAATAATTATATAAAAATTGAAATAATGAATATGTTAGAATGCGATCAGAGATGTAGGAAGGATTAGTCCTTTTCAGCAAAAAGGATTCTGCTATTCTTACACATAGTAAGATATGATGTTTGTCCCATATCTGGAAACTAACTCTTAAAAAATGTAGATGCTCAACTCCTCGCATATGCCGTAAAGGGTGAAACCTGTCAAATAATTCATTGTATCTTTAGTAAAATATGATTAAATTAAACAGCGTGCCAAACTAACTAATTGTGACTATACGTTTATCAAACAGGGGATAAAGCAATGTATATCTTATTCCTAACACTGAAAAGTAAGACACAGGGTTGTTGAATACTGTTCCTCTCAAACTTTCTTTCAATTACGAGGTTTTCTTTTCGAAAACCTATAATTGAGCTAACTCTAAAATTGTCTAAAATTCTAAACCCATCCACCTTCAAATAAGTTTATTATTACATACATTTTGGAAATGCTTTTGTTTATAAATGATTACATAAAGATAGGCCTGCTATGCTGACGTCTGTGAGAAAATGTTTTAAATTGCTCATTTAAAATTATCAAATAGGGGTTTGACTTTAAATGAGATGCATATGAATACAATCCATGCAATTTTGTGATTTATAGCAGTTTTACAATAACATTCTTTAAAAATTTATTACTAGCCAATAAGTCTTTTCAAATATAGAAAAGGTAATTTTTATGCGTCGGTGGATTGCGAGGAAAATGTTTTTATTTCGTTGCAATTTTTAATTAAAAGCGTGATAGAAATTTAAAAATTGAATTCGGTCGTTTTTGCTATTAACAATGTTCTGGTTAAAATCAAGGTATGAGTATGAACTCATGTTCGTCATTTTTGTAAGCCAGACTGATAGCACAGTTGTTGACCTTAAACCTAGGCCTCTTAGCTACCCGCCCGATGACTCGAGTACTAGTTGATCCCGGGTAAGATCGTGTCGAGTGAATAAGCGTTTTCCACTTTAAAAACATTTATCCTATCGTTAAGAACGAGTTGAAGTTAATAATTGCCCTGGAATTCACTGTTATTAACCGCCGGCATTTCTGCAATAGTTTATTACGGTTTTGCTTTATAGTCTATTAACATCGACTGATGTATCTGTATTTCGTACATTTCATTTGTACTATCACTGTAATCATTGCCATCGCTAATCTTACAATTGGAAATAACAATTACTTGTTGTAATTATGTGTGTACAGATGTAATCTGTTATGTTGCATTGCTCTCGTCACCTTATCATTGCTACAGTGTTAAGTACTGCTCTGTATCCATAAATCACCATACTAATCGACCAAACCCGTCAAATATGATTATTTGATTTGTGTCAATATCGTGACAGTATCTGTAACCAAGCATCTAAAAAAGTAAGAAAGCTATAAAATTTGATAGAGAAATAAATTTTAAAAAATAGACTTTAACAACCTGTTGTGGAGAGACGTTAGTCTTATTACAACAGGTAGGCCTATTTCACCGAGAGTTTGTTTTTAACTACTGGTCACTGGGATAAATTTGAGTCCCATTTGTACATGTGCGCATTATAGCGTAAAGTAAATCGAAGTAAATCAGAGATTAATAGGATATGCCCTAATCTTAAATATTTGAAACGACAAGACAAGTTCTTTAAAGAAATATTTAATAATTACTGATAAAGTATAACAACAATGCTGTGGGAAACTATGGTTGGATCTCGATGAGATACAAATTAGTTAAGCAACAGCTAAAATGTAAACATAAGTAAACAGCCAGAAATACCGTAGAACCAGGGCTTTCGGACAACAATAGTAGTGGTAGAAAAAGGTAGATAGTATAAATTGCGAAGTCATGCAAGTTAATGGAGCTGTTTATAGGACATACATTAGCTTATCGGCAAGAGCTCAATTCACATTACAAGACACACATTAAAAAAAATTTAAATATATATTTTAGTCATAATAATCAAGCAGCATGGCATGATGCCATCCTTTAGGGTAGAAAGTGGTAGAAGTGCGTGTGTCCAAGCACTTTGTAACTACAATAAAAAGGTGGGTCATAAATCAAATTTAACATTCATCAGTTTGTCAATCATTAGTTTGAACTTTATTGTCCATATACGTATTGTCTGTACCAATAACATTGATTATTCGTAAATATTAGCAGCAGTATCTGGTCAGTTATATGACCCATTTGCTTCCGCATATGAATTGTAGCTATTCCGTACGCTTGCTACTGCTACAATTATGACTAATTGTGAGTGGGTTTCCTTAAGATATTTTATTATGGAAAGCATTCTCTTAAAAGCCTATGTTTTTAATCGGTCTTTAGTAAAGGACTGTGTAACTGAATTTTTCATCACCATATTCATGGTTTCTACTATTTATTCATAAAATTCTAGTTCAATCCATTAAATGTACCAATGAATCGCGTGTTAATCACCATAACTAGAGAAAAATCAATGCGCTTATATTAGAAGATTGTAGATGTGTTTTAAATTACAAATTGCCTTACACTCTTGTAACGTTTTTACGTGGGCATGAACAAGGCAGACAATATGACGCATTTTTAGCACGTTGCACTCATTAACTACAAATCGCGTTGACTGGAGTATCAATGGACATCACCGTATAATATAGGATTTCCACGTATTTGTATATAATTATTTGTTCTGCATCTAGAAATGAATGAGTGTGCGCGCTTGCAGTTTCAATATATCGTCGTATGTGAACATACACCAGGCCTATTTTTTGTTGTATGCTGTATATATATATATATATATAGACTTATAGAGTATTATGTAATAATAATAATAATAAAGGCCGTAAAGACAACAAATCGATAACAATACTAGCCAAGTAGGGCTTGTACTACTACTACTACTACTACTACTACTACTATTTCTATTGTTGCTACTACTACTACTACCACACTACTAATATTACTATGATAATACTTCAAAATAATGAGAATAAATGCAATTTCTTAACAACTTTTTTTATCACGTTTAATGTATATATGAATGTAAAACAACTGTAATGATCATAATAATGACAGTTAATTTTCGAAATTGTCAAAGCTAATGAAATACCGATTGCTCAACGTGTGATTAACTCTGTTTCTGCAACAAAACAAGCCTGGTTGATATAGAAGGACGCCGTAGAATGATTAGTATGGAAAGGGAAAGCAAGCAAAAATTTCGATGAAAAATGCTTTCAGGTTGCAGTACAACTAATCATAACAATTTTGTACCACTGCTATAATAACAAAGCTATTTAGATGATCCAAAGTAGTCTTGTAAATTAACTTGCTATCAACACAATACCAATTATATTAGCCAATCTAAATGATTTACTATAAACACGACATAACATTCCGGAAACGGTTATAATGGTAAGAATAAGATATTGTAGCTGTTGAAGTGGATCAAATGGAAGTTTGATAAACATGCACCGAATTCGCATTAAGTTAAAAAAAATTTAACACATGGTTTCTACGAAGCTTACGCTTTCACCAAAGGCCTTTCAACTAAACGATTGAAAGGCCTTAACATTCCACAACAGATATGCCAGTACCACAGCAACCTCCAATATTGGTGTTGCCAAAATAAAGATAATCAACATTTGAGCTCAATGCAACACATTGACAGCAATCTAAAAGACCAGTTGACTCATGATATTCTCTTAAAGGGCATCCATAGTTAAATTTGTTAAATTGGTTTAAGTAACATTGATACCAACTTTCCCTAAGTTTGAGAGTGTCATTTATGGCCATCTTGAGTTGCCACAGACATGTTGTACTTTAGCTTCAAATATAGTGGGACTGCCTCCGAACACAGTCCTGTAAAATTTCCTCCTCCAGTCTCACACTATTTCAAATTCATGGATCCACTGCTGGTTTAAGAATTATGGACAAGAAAATTAAGATTTTGGCAGCCATTTTGCCGACCATACTAAGGTTTTGCAACTGCAAATGGCACCATTTGTCTGTAGGTGGTGCTACTCCACAAACCATATAGATCCAAAAACTGCTGTTCATGCTGTTCAAATATTACAGAAGTTATTTTAAATTTTAAAAAAATGGCGACCCATTTTGGCGGCCATCTTAGATATTTGGCTACTTTTGGTGGTGCAACTGTAGGCCCTGATATCTAAAATCATTGTATAGACTCAAAAAACTGTTGTTCTGTGTGGAATATTATGGGAGTTATGGTCAATAATAAAATTTAGCGGCCATTGTGGCGACCATCCTGAACTTCTGCAACTTCCAGTGGCTGAATTTGACTTTTAGTGATGCCACTGTATACCCTAACAATTAAATAATAATATAGACTCAAAAATTCTATGTGGAATATTGTAGAAGTTAATGCAAATAACAACATTTGGTTGCCGTTTTGGCGGCCATCTTGGATTTGGAGACTTCCCGTTCATTGTTTAGCTTGGCGTACAACAAATTTAAGTTCAGTGCCCCTCGAAACCCCAAAAAAGCGGGTATGCCATAGATTAACACAATTTGCCTCCAGCATGTTAAATAAGCACATTTTTTTGAAATTGTGCCTAGTCTAGTTTAATCACGACTTCTTTAGATCATGGAGGAATAATTTAAGATATATCGATGTACCACTCCACTAAATTGTACGATGATCCATTTTTTAGAGTTTAAATCTTGCTAACAACACTGAGGCATACTGACAAACAGCGATAAATACGTAATAACCTTCTTGTCGGAAGAAATTATATATTTATCCTAACACGTGCCAATATTCTTTTCGATGAAAAAAAACTTATATAAAGTGTTTGTCCAAGATATAATCATGGTTGAGTCAGCGAGTGATTATTAATGGCCCTAACCGTAACCGTATCTCTATATTATTACAAGTAGAACAATTGTGAATGTATTTGATTTGAGTAGTAAGAGAAGTTCGACCGACACTGATTCATGTTGTATAAATTAATTCATTGGCCCCAAGACTTAAAAAAATCTTTTCTCCTTCGTTCACCTTATTGTCCTACGTAAGGTTTATTCTTCAATACATGCTTAAATTATGACAGGCATAATACAAGTCATTGATCTATGATTCTATTACTGTATCGTATTTGCTTACCGACTTTGAAAGTTCTGAATAGACTGAGGGTGGATTATTGCTTACGCGTCTTGGATGAGTATTGACGCACTTCGAAATTCAGAATTATTATGCCTTATTTCAATTATAAAGTAAGGTTCTACGTTTTTTTAAAATGTTAGAAAAACACGCTTCTGTATTGAACTTATATTGAAGAAATCAAAAACAAACAAAGCACCCAACGCCTTAATATTTATTTTGTTTCTTGTTTATTTAGGTGTACTCTAACTTACAACTATTAGTTTACATTACCATCGGAGGCAATGGGAGATCAAGTAGGCAAATGTAATTAGTCAATCAGTCAATCAATTAATCGATCGATCGATCAATAAATCGAATTATTTAATTAACCATTTGGTCATTCAAACTACACAATTAATAAATTTATTTTAAATATTCGTATATCTGTTGGAATGAAAAGTAATATTACTACAAGCACTCTGACAGTCCATTCGAAATAAACACGCCATATTGATTGAGCATGTATATTTATAGACAGTTTGGAGTCCTTTGTTGATTTTACCAATTGTAAGGAAGTAATTTAAACGTTGTTTGTGTGCCCATCAATGTTGCATTTACAAACACAAAGTAATAATTTTTAAGTACTTATCTAAGAAAGTGATGTTAATTATTCCTTCACGTTAGGAGACGACACCTGGCAAATCGGTTTAAGCGTGAAATATACATATAAGTATCTGAATATGATTTTCACTGGCGTTTAGTGAACTGGAAACGAACTGTTCGATTGCGTAAATATTTTAGTATATCTCTGATTTCGAGCCACACACAATTAGGATCTTAAGCTTTATATTTAGCTAGTGCTGACAATACCGAGTTATTCAGTCATGTTTCGTCATAAGAGAGTAATTGCGTGTCTTGGTGCCTGCAGCTATATATTTGTTACTTACCAAATGTAAATAAAAGGTATTAGATATAAAACATTGATTTTTACCTCGCATAATATTTCTATATTGTTTTCTTTCGTTAAACAATTAATGGATTATATAGTTTGAATTGGTGCTGTCCGTCTCAAGCTGAATCAACGGATTCGTCCCTCGGGGAGTTGATCGTAAAGGTTAATTAAGGAGTTAAGAAGCAGTATATCCCATCTAATCAGGGAAATGACACTGCCGTCAATATTGTGGATGACATGCACCGAGACTTCTGATTGTTGCTTGCCAATTGCTGGCGTCAATACATTTCTATACAACAAACAGTAAAAAAAAAAAATCAAATTTATAAACACAATGGTGGGGTTAATATTTCATTCTAAATTGTGTTAATTCAATTATGTCTGGACAGCATAATGTCAAGACTAAACGTCATAGTTTCGTGAAAGTAGGCCTACTTCTTATCTAGGGCCTAATAAAAGAAAAATAAAAATTCACACAAGCATTCATTGTGAACAGTTTTGTTATTAAAGGTTTAATTTTGTATGTAAAAACCAAAATCTGATTCTATCTATCTGATTTTATAACAATTTGACTTAAAATAACGATAGGCCTTCATCTATTTTTCAAACAGGATTTATTTCCAGATATATTTTATATTCTTCTTTTTTATTCCTGTTTTTATAGTGGTCTTATACAGGTTTGTATATTGGTCTTAGTTCATATTTCATGGTCAATTCTGTTTACACTCCGGAATACTGTCGTTGTCTTTATTATGTTATTTTGAAATAACTGCACATTGAAATATTTGTTTTCATTATTATTTAATTCAGTGGCGGATTTAGAGGGAGCGTAAAAATAAAATTGTAAAGCTTATTAGAAAATGACAATGATCAATAGTAAAAATCATTCAAATACTAACTCAAATTAATGAAATTGCTAGAAGTTTAAGGGGGTTCACCTCTTCTGGGGCTCTGTCGTGAGACTCTCACTCAGTTCGCACATTCACGCCCCCTCTTTCTTAGCGGGCTGAATCCGTCCCTGTAATCTATTTTTTTCTTTATATGTCTGGCTTATTTGAAGTTGATAGCTTATATAATTTCTGTAAAATGAGGAATTTGATGTGCCAATTACATTTTGAGGTGTTTCCTGCCAGTTACGGTAACCCCTTATAATGCAGGTCTATTAATGCTTGTCATATTGCCTTAGTTAATAATTGCTCACAATTTGTTATACGCCAATTATTTTTTTTAAATAAATATATGCATTTTCTGGTATACTCACTGGCTGTTGTAATATAATAATACCGACTCTTTTGTACTTGGTGTTGTTAATCTGATATTCTATATTTCCACTCAGTAGATTAGATTCTAGACTCATCATATCGCATTGGACCATTGGAAATTCGGAACGTGATCGTAAATCAAAACGATTACGTGACGTTTTATGTCAAGATGACGTATGCTATTTGAACGTGTGTACGGCGAAATAACAATCAATATTTGCGATACACCATTTGATGAGATGGTAAATATAATATTGCTGTTGGTTCTGATGAAATGTAGTACATATCTTCCGATTACCACCCCTCCATGTGCACTTTTAAAAATAAATGTACATTAGAGACCTAAAAACTGTCTTGTCAATTAATATGAAAATGATTCATGTTTGAGTGAGATTAAATACGTGGGACAATCAGGTGGTCTTTTGATCAAATATAGTATTTTCTCACGCCAAGTGATATTTTCCAATCAGAAAGACAATATCGATTTTTGCACAATCAGATCATGCTATACTCAAATCTTGAATTATTTAATGCTGAACTTATCGAAGCAGTTCATATCTTAGTTCATAAGTCAAAAATCCATGCCAGGGTACATTAATTGCTTATCATTTAGATAAAAATTTACTTCAGAAGTATAACAACATTAAGACTTTGAACTCTCATACCCCATCGCCGGGAATCGCTACCACACAGGGCAAGTCGCCGCGACAAAGTTTTCAATAGGCACTTTACGAAAAAGGACGGGGAGCCATCGAAAACGGAAATTCTGGTTAAGCGCCCAGGTGTTTACTGTGTTCTTCACGATTAGTATAGAACCACCGTCCACCCGTCTTCCCCTTCTGTTGCTTAAGTGCCTATTTGCACACTGCGACGGACGGTTGTCGAGCGACCAAACGCGTCAAGGGGCGCTCAACGGATGGTTTTAATATCTAAGTCTGCCATTGACACGAAGTCCAGCAAACGGCATCGCATCGTCGTTCTGGCCACAGCAGAAAAGCTATTGTTTTTGTTCTGATTTTTTTTGTCCCAAAACAATACCATTGCAGCCCTAGTTATTTTTCATGATTTTTTTACTTCATATTTTTTAACGAATTTCTGTCTGTTTCACAAAGACACAACAAGTTTAGTTTTATTTAAAAATGTATCAGTCCCGACCACTAAGTCATTTAAAGATTATAAGGTTCCTCAATCGATTGCAGTGTTCTTCTAGAATATAAACATTAATTCATCGGGTATTTTTTTTTTTTTTTTGGATACGTCACTTCATTCTGGATACTGGGGTGCGTAGTAGTAAAGAGGTTAAAGCTGCATTCACACTAGGCACGATAACGACACGACAACGACATATCATCGCATCGTTTATATTCTTCCACACCGAGTGATTTTTATCGTGTCGTTGTCGACTCGTTATCGTGTCTATTGTAAATGTTTGGGAGTATGATAGTCCCTCTCATTGGCTGACGACAGGAGGCCGCCAAAGTCCCCGTTTTTTCCTTAAAGCTTCAACATTATTGTTTCCAAAAGGGTACATCTAAACGATTTCTAAGGTCTGTATTTTTATGAGATTATCAAAATATTGTTATAGATTAATGAATCATGTTATTTAAAACATCAAGATTGAAGGTAAATTGATACGCACTTTTGGAAGCATTGGAAAAATCGACGGCGTGTCTAACACTGCGCGCCTTATGTTTGAAATAAATTAGCGATGTAAACACTATACCGGTACTAATAATATGAATTTGAAAATAGTTCAAGGAATTTACGGTACTTACTGACTTAAAAGTTATTTAATCTCCAGCTCAATAGGTATTTAATGTACGTCAACATAGCATAAAGATATATTAATTTAATATTAGAAGTATTTAGACCTACTAATTTAATTATATTTAATAAAATGTACAATGATTATAATTAGTAAGTTTAAAAAGTGCAAAGTAATAGCATGCGTTGCTTCGTGTATTTTCTATGTGTATTGTCTTTAAAATAGGTTGTGGTTGTGCCTTTCATTACAAAAAAAGAAACAATCATGTTAACGTTTTAAAATGCCCCACAATGCACTTTATTTTATGACTGGCCATTTATTTTATTTAAAAAAATTTAAAACATCTTTAGGCAGGATAACATATATAGGCGAGATCTTACCGCTGTTTTACAATATGGTCCTGCAAACACATAGTACAATATTACAACAACAACAAGTAACAGCACAGTACAACAAAATAAACAACAGTTAAAACTTTGGTGGAAAACTATCCCCCGCCGGACACCAACCCGGTACTTCCGAGTCAAGGTTTCGGGGCCAGGAATTACGGCTCAAGGTTATGCTTAACTACAACTTAACTACAATATGGTAAAAACTATCCCCCGCCGGACACCAACCCGGTATTTCTGAGTCAAGGTTTCGGGGCCGGGATTACCAGGTAGGACAAATACTGTACAATTACTTAAATAGATAAAAATGGTAGAAACTATCCCCCGCCGAACACCATCCTGGTATTTCCGAGTCAAGGTTTCGGGACTGTCACAACTTTTATCTTAACTACAAACCTAACTAAAAAAATGGTAAAAACTATCACCCGCCGGACACCATCCCGGTACTTCTGAGTCCAAATTTCGGGGCCGGGATTAAATGTTAGAAGTATAGACCAAGAAAATATAAAGGGAAATGAATTGTGATAATCAGAAAAAAGTGTATCTTATAAGTAATTTTGAATAAATTAAGAGATTGACATTCTTGAATTCTGATTGGGATTTTGTTCCAAACTTTGGCTCCAGAGATTTTTAAAGAGCCATTCATTACAGAGCAATTTGGAATTGGGGGGATAGCATTAAGCGAGTGAGCGTATCTTGTAGAATATCCATGTCGGACAACAACCATTTCTATATCATTACATAGGCGGAAGGCGCAACACCATTATACATTTGTACATTAAACATGCTAGGGCGTAATCTCTACGTTCATCAAAAAGTTTCCAATTATTTTGCTTAATAAGATCAATTCCACGAAAATTTATAAAATCAAAATTATTTTAAACTATTCTAGCAGCTCGTTTTTGTAGCCTTAATAGAATGTTTTTGTTTTTGTTAGACGTAGTTCCCCACACTGAGATTGCATAGTCCATACAGGGTTGTATTGTACTTCTATAAAGAATATTTAGAAGAGATTCATTTAGTGTTTCTGCTAACCTATTTAGGATGTTAATTTTGTACCCAATGGACTAACTTAGTACTTAGACCTACTGTTATGTATTTATAACATTTATTTTTAGAAATCATTTATTTCTAAAACACAGCATTTTTCAAGATTCAAGATTCTTTATTTGTGTCCTTTCTGAAAATCAGTTGGTACATCACATCACAAAACATGCAGTAGTCAGTATAAATAATAAAAAAGCAAGTAGTGGAGAAAATACATTATAATTAGACCATAAAACTTATTTGATATTTTGATTAAGCATTATAATGGAAAGTGGTACGAATGAATTAAGATATCTATTTGTTCTACAGACTTGTGATTTTTACCTTTTTTCTAACCTATTCTATACATTATTACCAACATTATCTAAGACGAGGGCGTTTCATAATCTTAAAAGATTTACTTTTTTGGCGCTTCGTAAGGAACTTCGATTTGAAACGAGTACTATGGATTGCTGTACGTTACATTCAATAATATAAGGCTCGCTCTAGTACGGTACCTAAAATATGAAGCAAATAAAGTACAAGTTTGGGTCTTTCAAAAAAACTTTTTAAAAACCCTATCGATCAACAGAGTTTTTGTATTTTGCTTGTTTTAGGAGTTTTATGTCCATTTTTGTATTTTGTGGTATCAATATACAATATATATA
>NW_022712725.1:2331113-2334583 GCF_011630105.1 Anneissia japonica
CGATGTTAACCTTAACGTTAACGGATGACGTCATAATTTATTCATCTTGCGTTGCGGAGTACTTTTATTTCAGGATTTTACGTGCTCGACGTACGTTAGTTACGGGTTTGCGCATGCGTATTGCGATTTGTTTACAAAAAAGGGGCGGAGCTATCGCGCTGCATGTTGGGTACTAACGTTAAAGTTAAGGTTAACGTCGTGCGGCGGAAACTACCTATTGTTGCTTGAAGCTACTCTGAATTTTACACTTATCTTGGTCAAATAATCTGCAGTAATTCTAATGATGAAATTAGACGCCAATAAATTGTTATGTATGCGTGCAAGTACTGTATATGATAGCGTAAGTTTGGTAAATAATATACTCTGATGTTTAATTTTCTATGTTTTCTATGTATCTATTGCTCGTTCTTGTGGGTGAATTACACTGAGAGTGCTCTTAATGCCCTGCGGCTGTATCAAAATAATGTTTTAAGATAGATATTTATTATCTAGACATTGTGATAATGGTATATTTGTCAGTCATTATGTTTCAGAAAATACAAAAGAAATCCGCTTACCATATAATTTATATAAATAATGGTCACTTATAGTATTGTCTGCGTTCTGCTCATTTAGACTCCATCAGAAAATAATGTAAACCTGGCTTTAGATGGCTTATTTTTGTTAGATATTCGTTGTATCATGGAACAGTTAAATTACAATAATGTAACTGTTTCCTGGTTGTATTGTGTAACATCTATAGATCTTTTTAGAAAATGACTATTCTTCGGTATTTAGACACAGGAAGGGAAATAATGGATTCGCCCATCATACACGGCCTGCTAGCCTCAATATTGTTCGGTATCATGCACAGGGCGGAGGTATGCACTGTATTGAGTGACTGCTCTAGTTAATATATAAATACAAATACATAGTAGGCTTTTATAATATATAGTGGGCCTATTTAATTCTACTAGATGTGCTAATGGCACTATTGTGATGAGAATATCATAAATTGTCTGCCGTGAAATGAGACTTAATCAGACCTATTTATCTTCCGCCGGATAATAAATATTAGAGTACACCATTGAGTGAAAGCTGTATGGTTTAGTAAAATCATCCCTAACGTCAATATACTAATCCGTTTGCGTAGTAAAACAAACATTTTGAACATTATTCCATATTTAGTTTTCATTAGAATGTCTCTAGAGAAACACATTGTAAATAGTTGCTTAAGAAGCACTGGAAGCATTCCTTTATTCTGTAGACAACAAGCAATGACACCATTTTGGAGTACCACAAGAAGACTATATGAAACGGTACATTAAATGAGACAAAAAATCCCAGAAAACGTACAATTGCTATAATAAAATTGGTAATGTACCGGTAGTAAATAAGTGATAGGCAAAATAGCCTGCAGCTAACCAAACCGAAGCTCTAGATGTGTATTTAAGCCTCCCAATTTCATAAATGTTCACTTCAGTTACACCATTTATTGAAAGCTCAGTTGGTAGAGCATACAAACCCTGATTCAAGAACATTGAATGCCTTGAGACCTGAATGTATATAGGCCTTTAATATATATATATATATAAAACATATATATATATATACATATAATATATATATAATATATATATTATATATATAATATATATATTACATATATAATATATATGTATATATACATAAATATACATATATACATATATATACATACATACATACATACATATATATATACACTTGTTACTTGGTTTGTTACCGTCCTCTAAGTTAATAAGACCGTTATTGCCCTATCATCAGTTGACATACACTGTTTTGATGTTTTGAGAGACCAGAAAACTCTGTGTTCTATACTTCCTGCTTATTTAACATGTTTATATATTTATTTTATTTTTCTTATATAGAAAATAATATTATATATATATAATATATAATAAAAGGCAAAATACTTAAAAACAACAATGTTGTAGGAAATAATGACTGGATCGATGTAGAGATACAAATTTGATAAGCATAACCGACCCAATATGCGTGTCTACAAAACGAAAACGGAAAATCCGAAAAAAAGAAGACCTACATTTTTTCTCTTAGTATAATTATTTTACAGATAGTATATTGCGATAAAATGTGATAATAATTTTAAATAAATTAAACCTTTCTATGAGCCTAAATAAAGTAAAACAATAAACTTTACGGGTAAAATTTATATGAAATGGGGATGAACGATACAAAAATTTACATTCAAAATAGTGCAAAATGAGATATGGTATTTTAATGGTAAAATAGCAAACATTGGAAACTTCTAGATATTGTGAAAACTATATAAATATGTAATGTGAATATATAAAAAATTGCTCTAAACTATAATTAAATAACAGCATTGCTTAACACCTAGTATATTGCGAGTTATTATTAAAATCATAATATGCTATAATGGAAAAAAATATAATTGGAAAAACGTTGACCCATGCTGTACCAATAATAATAATAATAATGAGATCTTAAAAGTAAAATTGATATTAAAAGCTGTGAACGATAAAATGATGTACATTCAGTTGGGCATTGCGAAATAATATTACAATTTTAAAGTATTGATATTGCAGATTTTTAACACATTGTTAGATCCTATTTATATTAAAATTCAGAAATTTGATAATGAGGAATTATACAGAAATGTCATTGTAAAAGTAAGTTTAACTTAAAATATATGCAGATTATTGTTAAATAGACTTATTTTACTTGACAAATTCTAAAAGATTTTGTTTAAAATTATTCCACCTAATTTCAGCTTTATTTGCGTTGCATGAGTATTCGTTTGATATTAATATTTTGACTTCTAGTTTAAATAAATTCCAAATGATCTTAGATGTTTGATTTTAAATTATTTCAGGAGCTGTACATATAAAACCTGACTTATATAAACAAAATGTGAACAACGAAGTCAATTCGTTTACCAGTTTGTTGTTGGTTCCGGTTATTATTGTAAAGAAGCTTAAGAAATCTTGTACATGATTTTGAAAACATTCTATAAGAATAGTATTTAAATTGTGTCTGGCTAATTGGATGGTTTTACACTTAACTATCATATGCTATTCATCTTCTATTTCGTTCTCACAATTATCACATAGGTCGGTACTGACTAATTTCTAGTTTTTAAGTCTCGTCTTACATGATAAAATGTGGTGTAACAATTTAAAGTTAAATTGTGCGACTTTTGAAACCTTATTATTCCATACATTTTTCCAGTCTATACCTTTGTTAATGAATTTGTTTTCCCATTTTCTTTGCGCTGCTTGAATAGAGACAATTTCATTTACAAAATATTGATAGGATACATAAATATATATACATAAATACAAATATAAATATAAATATATAGGCATTATTGGTCCACGTGTTTTCATTTAATAAAACAAAAATTATGATGCGAAAACTCCGAGTTGGACAGTAAACACAAAATATAATACTCGTTTATATATATATAT
>NW_022712725.1:2335314-2350036 GCF_011630105.1 Anneissia japonica
GGTTCAACAGTAAAAATACTTCGTCTATGACAAACATTTGTTGAATAAAAGGTACATTGTTTTTAAACATTAATTTAAGTTAGTACAGTTCAAAGGCTAAATATCCTTTAAAATGTCAATTAATAATCAAATTAAATAGTCAACCGTATAAAATCCTAGATGAACATACTGTTTATTGAGACGAGGCGCCAGAAATGGTTCAACATGTATATCCACCAATTTTGCCTTAGGTTGAACTAGAATTTGCTCTTATGGAACTCTATTTATATTTTGTAGCCAAAAGGTGTCTATTTTCTTGCTTATAATGATTTGGCCTTAGACTCAATTTTGTAAAATCTGGCGAAAAGCTAAATAAACAACGTCATTCAGTATCTAAATACGGATTTATGGAGTTTAATCCTCTAGCCTGAACATTAACATTCAATAAGATGAAACCCAATTCGCGTCTGTTTATCTATCATTATTTGACAAAATGGTATTCACCTTCATTTAAGGAAACACTTTTGGCGTAATTAAACTAATGTATTTTCTCATATCTAATGTCTATATTTAGAACCTAATAGACAGTAGTTTATGTGTTGTTATAACAACGGATGATCGAGATGTGGGTCAGTGTAATTTATTCGAACTATTCTGGCTTTTGTTTAGATACTTCTGCAAACCCTCATCAAATTAACCATAGATGCGCTACTAATACAACATCATGCACTGTGTGAAGTAAGTTTTCATTCAACAACACATGTAATCATATTTTTATAACTAATTTCTGAAAGTTTGTATTAAAAGTTGAAAATAAAGGCTAATTCCATAATCAATATCTGGAAACAAAGATTATTATTTTTACATAATGTAGTTATTGCAGAATGTCTCCACGATAAAGATAACTGTATACACTGTCGCAATGACATTTTACAACGGAGCCTGAATAATACAAGCATTTTTTTGTCATAAGGATTAATGTGGCGGTCGCTATTACAGAATACAGTGTGCTTTGCTATCATGAAATGATTACTATTCTCTCCTTATACTTTTTTCACTGTTTTTTTAGTAGGATAGCATTAACTGCTTTTTTTCAGCTGATCGTTTATCAGCCAAAGCTTAACTTTGCATCCACAATATTGATGTATGCCTACATATTATACTTCTTATACTTCTTTGTCAATATTAAAATATAGGCCTAACATTAAACAAACTAACTAGTGTGTGGGCGCTGTCATTTGTTTATGCTCATAGAGGGCGTCAGCGTAGAAACATGCAAGCTGAGATATTGAAAATCATTGACATAAACCATTATACACTTTGCCATTAATCTATAATTATAATGGAATAACATTTCTCTCCGGACAGTGTAATTAAAACATCTTTATTATGATAGAGATCTTTACTTATTCAGGACTATTTAGAATCCTACCGCTACTGTCAGTACAGTTTTTAAAAGGAGTAGCCTATTGTTTACAAAGCATTGAACATGTGGTACATGTAGTATCGACTTAGTACGTCTTTGAAGGCACCGTTCTGATATACAGTACACTATCCATCATAAGGTCTTAACCTTCCTCATGCAAAATGAAAAAAAAATCTTTTAGATGCTTATTAACTGGTATGCTTTTCCAGAATATTCAAAAAAACTTTAACTGTGTAAACCTAATGTTGTAGTGAAGAAAGATGTAAACATTTGGTTTTTAAGTCTGAGAGTTGATAGTTTGGGTTATTTCTTAGTCAGAAACATAGTTTAAAGAAGGTCTATTATATTGTCGGGTTTTAATAAACTTGTTATCAAATCGACTTATTTGTGAATATCTGTGGCGTGCCGTGGGCAACATAATTGGGATGTTTGTCACTTCTTAAATCCTGAGTATAGGCCTACAATATTCAACAATATTGAAAGTTTCAAAAGCTAAAATAAGACAATTGTATTCAAGAAAATAAAAGAAAATGACGGCAAAATTAGAGAAAAATTACCAAAAACGGCTGATATTAATTTTTCTTGAATGAAAATAGACAGTAAAATAAAAGAAATATAACTGTGGAGGGTAGTATAGAAAACTGGCAGGTTGATTTTCATGCACTTGACATTAAAAATCAGAGGTTTTGTGACTTGAACACTATAGACTGGATTTATTCGGTTTGAAATACATAAAGAAAACATATGAAATTCCGGAGACTTATTTTCAGTGAGGGCTGTCTTGTGGTGAATTTGACATCACAGAACCAACAGCTTAAAAGCCTTACCCGAAAGACGGCGTGCTATTGAAGATTGCATTTTAGCCCTCTCCAAAACAAAAGCAGAACAGCAGATGGAATTAAACCGGGACCAGGGTTATGTAAAAATCTTTATCGTTCAGTGTACTTCAACGGTGGCCAGTATCAGTTTCGCCGACTGACCTAAGCTGCTCTTTTATTAAAACTCAAAAAATTCGGACGCAGAAATTTCAATTTCGGAATGTTATAATTGGTAAATAACAATATAGGCATATACTTATTATACATATTATTAGTCTCATGTAACAAAAACTTTTTAGTAATTTTAGACAACATAACACAACAATTTTAGAGTATGATAAGCAGAATTCAGGGCTTTCATGATGGGAAATTCGAGTAAATTTGGTACTAATTAAATGCTCATTTTTTGTTTTGTGATTAATTGTATTGTAAGAAGCAATAAATACAATTATACTAACAAACTAATTAAATAACTTAAGGATATAATATGGAATGATTAAGTTTAAGAATTATGTTTTTATACACACGGAGGTTCTTACATTGTAACAATAATAAAAACAACCTATATGAAATGCTTTTTTTTTTCGATTTGATAGTATAATGCAATTGTTATCAGTTTTATTTCTGTTTAAAAATATCTCCAAACTCCCTCTAGCGTTAAATTTTCAAAATTTAGAGAGGGCAGTATTTGTTCTCATTTTGAACAAGTTACATCATGGTGATATTTTGTAAATTCTAATTTTGCTTATTGTAATTCAGATCAATTGTTTAAAACCACATGCTTTCATAATTATATTATTACATAATGTTGCAAACATTATTTACACTATTAAAATATAATAAATTGTATTGTAGTGGGGCAAAGTATCGTGCCATTAGAAGTACCAATGAATATTTAATATAGAACTATCTTAATTTTTTCTAGGAACTATTCACTAATAAGTGTTATTACTTATTTATTTTCATAAATTACTTCAGGCAGGCCCAAATCATATCAGTATTACACTTTCACTTTCATTAGTTAATATTATTCTCCATAGATGTGTCATAGCCTATCACACTACAGGTGTTACATCTTTACTCTTTATCAACATTTCAAGAGTCCAGTGAGTCTAGAATTACTTACATCTTCAGTCATTAGTTTTTTAACTCAATTTAATAATGACAACAGGTCATATACGATATTGATTGCATTCTGATGCCATTACTCTCCGATGACTCATGCCTACATAGTAGAGCACGAATCACGTATTTGTAATTAAAATTGTGGACTGGTGGCGCTATTTCGGTTACGTATACTACGTAGAATACTCCAAGTTTTAAATTTCAAGTAAATGTAGTCAAACAACCCTTTGGGAAATTGTACAAATAGTTCATTAAATGGGCATACCTTTAAAATACTGCGTTAATGCACTTAGGTAGAAGACACTTTGCAAAATCTTCAATATAATGTTGACATACTCAAACTTTAGCTAAAGATCCGAGTTGTCTGAACATCAGTGATTAGGGTAGTTAGTAAATTGGCTAAAATTCAGAATTTATACACCCATTGGAGATTTTTTACGTTTCTCTATTAGTACAGTATGATGTTTCATGTTATACAGTATTATATTCAATTTTTAATTGGAAATTCTGACAAAGTATGTCTATGCTGAATAAATAATGTATGAATGAGAGTAGATAGAATGTATGATTCTTACTTTTTCCAATGACTGGGCAATAATGTACTTTGTGGCAGTCAATAAAAAGCGGTAATAATTTCATTTCCACTTTTAATTTTACATTTTTAGTCATTCAGCGCTTTGATTTATATTTGTATACATTAAACAATAATATCTGGATCAATAATAATAAAAATATCATCCAACTTATAACCAAATTATATGAAACATATAATAAACTATAACTATCTCATGATAAAATACAATAATCTAAAAAAAATAACATAATTGGTATCCGTGCGATAAAAAAACCATTTTGGATTAGACTAATTACAGGTCTTAACAGAAACATACTTCCGGATGACGGCATCATTAATTGATTTACATTATCGAATGTCTTATGATCAATATTAGATATGGCACGCGAGCTCAGTTAGCTAAATCAATAATTCGTCACGCAGATAAAGATTTAAGTGGTATTTATGAAGATGTCGCAATCACAGAAGCTACCGTAAATCTGATTTTAGTATTTTGCTGTTATAATAATAATATCAATAACATAATTGACAATAAACTAGTTGTGTAATTATAGTATGATGAGCAATGTGACGTCAGATTTCAATTTTTTAGGCCTAATTATAATCTATCCTATGTTAAACAATGTTTAAAAAAATATAATTTACAATATCAATTAAAACGTAGTTTTAGTGTTGTCCAGTGGAGAGTATATTAGGTAACCTTTCTAATGGCTTAAACTACGTGCAGTGCCTACAATACTCTATATTTGGTCTATAAATCGTACCTAAGTTGTATATTAGACCTATTCTTCCTCTTCCGTTTAGGAGCAAACTTCATTGTTAAAGGCTACTGCTTCACTGCATTCACAATTAAAAAATTTTATTTTATTAATTATAACACTTTAAACTGTCCATAATATTAATAAAAATAGTAATATTAATAACAATGATAATAGTATTAATACTATTAATTAATAAATTTGAAGCTTGATATTGCTCTATCTGATTACGAATATTGATTGAGTCAGTTGTCGGATAGTTTATTGTTCATTTACTTGCAATAATAATTCTATAGGGAAAGCATTATTACTAATAGTAATAATCATTATTATTTATAATAATTATTATTTTCACCATCATCATCGCACTTCTCCATAACCATTGCCATCATCGTCAACATCGCTACTCCTATCGTTAAATTCGTCCTCTTCGTCTATGCTTCGATTGACAGTTGCATGTATAAATTAGAGGCATCTGCATTTACTTTAAATCACAAACATAAAACACATTCAGCAGAAGAAGCCATAAACATTAGCACAGATTATAAGATAGTTATCGTAAACAATAAATTGCGACATATCTTGGTATTTAAACATTTTTCTTGGAAACAATTCATTTTAATTTAATGGTTACAAAATCAGCCAGATTATGCTTGTTTCCCCCATAGAAGTAGTAGTTGATGTTATAGGCTTTGAATGAAAGATAACACCAGCATCATAATTCAATACGTATGATGGCAAAAACGAAATCTAAAGAGCATTTCCTATTGCAATTAATTATTTGACAATTGTTAATATTATCATAGTAACAAAATAGAAGCATATTTGAGAATATCAATAGTTATTTCCTGTAGGCCTATGGCTGTTTCATTTTCGTTAATCGTTTCGTCTAAGTTTACCGAAACCGACTCTTTCATCAATATATATTTTTCGCCATAAACATTTTTCACTTGTTCAATTCTGCATTAATGTTTTTTATACATGAAATACGTAGGTGTATTATTATTCTACGACAGCCGTTGAAACCGTATACCTCCCTCTAACGCCTTGCATATACAATGATCTAATAGGTCACATTGGTCCATGGTTTCAGTTAAACTAGTAACTAGTAATCTTGACTCAATATCGTTTTCAAAAAGTATATTTAAATTTATTGCAAGTATACTATTGCCTATCTAGTACTTTTTTATGATGAAGTATTTTATTGGAATATATATTTTGATTGAGAATTCCCATACTACTCCTGCTATACTAAATAATAATATCAAATTAGTATTATTATCATAAAGCTAGTTCGCACTTACTCTTACCATAAACCCTTTTCTCTATCTTTAAGACAATCAACATTGGGTGAAAAAAATACCGTAAACGCCCTTGACCTTTAAAAGAATTTATTTGAACATGGAGATTTGAATGACCATTCAAACCTACTTGTATATAACCATTGTCGTTCAGGAAGTTACCATTTATAGATTGAACGTAGTAGCAGTGTAGCACATTTAAACGCTAATGTCGATCTGAGACACAGGTGTGCCAGAAATATATTTATAATACCCAAAACATACAATACGATATGAGGTGAGAATTCAGCTGAATTTAGTATCGGGAAACTCTTCCGTTCGAAAGACACAGTAATTACGAAGTGTAAGAAGTAGATTATATTTTATTATTAGTAAACAATATAGAAATACGTTTTGTGTTAGGAATAAGAAACGCAGCGCAGAATATAAATTCACTATAAAATATTTAATAGGTTGTTCGCTGAGACTGAGACTAAATGTAAATGAAGCATGATAGAGTTTTACATGTACGATGTTACAGTACCGTATCTAACATAGGAAAAACCCAGAAATGACTAACTTTGTTGGGTTAATAATGTCAAAAATAATACTTGTGTACAGTTGGTTGTTTAGACTAACAGTAAGTTATGTTCTTTGGATATTGTAGAAGATGAATATCATGCCACCTTAGTTTGTCTTTATAATTTAGAAATTTAAATAAATTATTATACCATTTTTTTAAATAATTAATTCATCTAAATTAAAATTGGCAATTCAATCTGACCAAAAATAATGATCTTTTTCTCTAACTGATTTTATCATTTTCTTGAAGGAATTTATTGTATTAAATACTAAAATAATTCATTTGGCTTCTAATAGATAATTTGGTGCAATGCTATCAAGTTATTAAAAAACACCAACTTGTTCCAAGGAAGAAGATAAAATAAACCATGTCCCTGTAACGATCACTTGGAGTGCCCTACTAACTATAAATCAACTAGCCATTGAAGAGACTTAACTCAAGTACAATTTTAAGGACACTTTTTTTAGGGTGCATATACACATATAGACAAATAAGATTAGGTTTGATATGGAAAATCTATCATCTATTTAGTGTAATTTTAGAATAATTCGTACTGTTCCTTCCTCTGATTATTTCTCAAAAAGCTCAGTAATGAAAACCTGTGTCTATAGTAGGCTATATTCTTTAATGTTTACGTCGTTATATCGATAGGGGACATTTTTGACACTAATGCTCATGACTAAAATATTTCTATTTTTTATTCGTGGGTTTATTTATGTGTTTATTTTTCATACCACATAAATATTTTATTATTTTTTTAATTCAGAGATATATATCTTATTAATCATAATCATTTTTTATCATAATATTTTTTTACGCAACACTTACAAGTAGTAATCATAATATGCAAAAATATTCGAAATGTATAAAAGTCTTCGAAATAAATATTATTAATTATATTATTCATCGTGAAAATTAAATGGCCTATTAGACGTTGTGACAAAATGAATCTTACTGTACATCAGGTCAATTTGATATAATATTTAACGAACATTAATTCTTATTTTGACAAACAATTTGATGTGTCAAGGTTTCAATTAGTTTATACTTACGGTATATAATAATAACAGGCTTCCTGTAAAGGTATTGACATACCTTTAAAATTGTTCTGAAGCACATATTTTAAGGTTACTGTATTAAACGCATTATCTTTATGTAATGTTTGTTATATATTGTACTATAGACTTTATGTCAGAATTTATGTCTAACACTTACTTTATATTTATATGCTTAAATTTTTAACATTTTTCATGCGAAATCCAGATGTAATTTCCTTTCGGACAATAAAAATATCTTGTATATTGTATCTTGTATCTTGTAAAATGGAAAAGCACCGGGCTCAGGTGAGATTCAAGCAGAAGCGCTGAAAGAAGATCGCAACACATCAACCACTATGATAAAGAGTTTTGACCTGATATGGAAGGAGAAAGAATTCCCAGAGAGTGGGAAAGAGGTTATATTGTTAAGATACCCAAGAAAGGAGACCTTAGCGAACGTAAGAATCTTAAAGGAATTACTTTGCTATCTGTGGCTGGAAAAGCCTTCAACAGAATTCATATTCGAAGACTACAGACAACAGTAGACAAAGAGTTCCGAGAACATCAAGCTGGGTTTTGACAGGAGAGTGCATGTGTAGGTCAGATTGCAACGCTAAGAATCATTATTGAATGAAATACAACAGTTCACATGAACCTCGTTGATTTCCAGAAAGCATTTGACAGACATGCAATTTGGTAAATCATGAAAAATTATGGTATACCTGAAAATCCGCAAATCATACAAAGGAACAAATACTACATGAGGGGGCACTTACAGTGAAGACTGGGGTCAGACACAGGGGGCTACTGTCACCATTTTTGTTTATAGGCCTACTGGCGATCGTCTGGATCATGAAAATCATTTCGGAAGGAAAAAGAAATGGAATGCAGTGGACCTTGTGGGAACAATTGGACAATCTTGACCAATTGCTGGATTGGACATACGTTGGGGAAGCCACAAAATCACATACCACGACAAGCACTAACATTTATTTATTTCGATATAAAATGTACAACAGGCAGCCAGATGGCTGAAAATGTTGAACTTACACGCATCAAAAAAGTGAAACAACAAATAAACATGAGATTAAAAATATAAATGAAAATTCAACAGTCGAAGGATTACTTCCAGCCAACGCAGCAAGTTCGCTGTTAATCAATTGCACTAATGTTGGAATTGGTGACTTTCTAAAACGTTCTATTTTAGACCTACTAAATTCAAGTTTGTTTATAGAACTGTTTCTGAGAACTCTAGATGTCTTACGAACATGAGGAAGCATTTCGCGATATTTGTCTAATGTCATTAATTTTTTACCGAAAGTAGGTAGAATACTTTCACGTATAACCTTAAGAGACTGCACATGGAACCGACACGGCAAGAGAAAAAGAGGTCGGCCAAAAACACTTGGGGAAGGGAAGTTGAGAATGAAATGTAGGAAGAATACACCTGGAAGGAGATAGAAGCAGTGGCACAAAGTCGTATTAGTAATAATAAATAACAGTGTAGGTTAATATAGCGTCATATTCATCTAATATAAGATGCTCAGGGCGCTTGATATGTGGAATAGGAAACTCGATCAGTGACCTTCTTCAACCCTAAGTGTCCCTTCGTGTCTGTGCTCCCCGGTAACCCGGTACTAGCAACTCTCGTCGTCCACCACAGGGGCTGTCTGTTCCAGTACACCGGGGTATCCCTCTACTCGTCTCGAAGGATTTACCGGGTTCTTTATAGTGCACACGAGCCATTGTATACACTGGCCCTACGGTTTATAGTCCTTATCCGAGAAGACTTGTTCTACCACCGGAACCAGGCGAGTGTGCCGTTCGAACCAGATTAGATGGAGCTCCGTAGTTGATGGCGTATGCTCTGGACAAGAGTGATAATAAAAGTGTTTAGCATTAAAGCCGATTTTTCAAAAGTAGGCCTATTTTTCAGACTTCCGAATTTCAAAATGTTCATACTTTGGTTCTACCCAACATAGGAAACTTATTTAAAGACCAAAACAAAGCTTTTAATGTAATATATAATATCGGTTTGCTGTTACATGTTTGTACTATATAATATAGGCCTGACGCACACCTGTGGTTATGTAAACCGAAAACAAGATCATTGGCAAATAAATAAACGGAGAATAAAGCTAGCCAATTGGGCAGTTTTATTAGCTTAGAACATTATTATTGGCGACATGTATATAAAATCTATTATAAATAGCGGGTTAACGATCATGATTTGAAGAACAACTGCTGTTTAATGCAATTTAATTACCATTGATCTATATTACCTACTGAGAAAGTAGTATTTTTCACAACAGAACGTTAAAATAAAGAGTACATAACTGCCTATATGTATCCACCAGGAGTCTTTTCGGTGGGAATGTTGGTAAATTACAATTTAACAACAGAACGTTTGTCGAAATGATAAGCCATAAAAAGACTGTGTTCATAAATTTATTAACAGAACACGACCACGGAAAAGAAGTTACAGAATTTACTGACGGAAACTTACATGATATACCAAGGTTTTGTGTTCTTATACTATGATTTTATACACAAAAATAAGCTATTAACTGGATACAAACAAACAAAGATTTCAATTTATAGAATTTTATAATTCTATTTTCGAAAATTGAAACTCAGATCACAACATTGCTGTTGTAAGCAAGGTGTGAGAAATGTTGTAAAAGTACACCTATACCGGTTCATCTACCTAAATATAAAAAAACGAAACATTCTCACATTACAATATAAGAAAATGATATTTCCTGACATTTCTAACGTTTTTTAGGAAATTTATTTAATTATCAGCACACAACGTACTCAAGAAGTAAAAGTATAGTAAGATTTTAAAATGGTGAACTCCATCCCTTTTGAGACAGTTTCATTTAATGTAAAACGTCGAATTGAATAATAGTCATTTTTATTAAACAAGAAAATGTGGAAAAAGACTATTTGATGATTATTTATAGGTCTGAAATTGGATATTTTTGATGGACAATTTTTATATATTTACTGTTAAAATATGCTTATATAATAATAGTTTCATCTACTAAATTATTAAAATGACGAAGTGACGGTGTGCCACGTTCTAAATATTAATGAGAAAAAGAACATTAATTTGCTGATCTCTCATTGAATAGTGATATTTTCAAAAATAAACATGCAGCTACATACATAAAACCTCCCGATGATCTCCCAAGAATCTTACGGGAACCTTAAAAAATGAGCTATTAAAACACTTTCACAACAGCAAAAGGAACTAAACAATTTCACACAAAATCGGCACATGAATTCAAAACATATTTTAAAAACTAACTTAGGTGACAAATTTTTCACAAATTTAAAAACTAATTGTTCTTGATTACCCAAATGTATTTGCTTAAGCTGTTTTATGGTAACATTTTTATCATTTTAATCTTTAGGCTTTTAAATTTTAAACTTTTCGATATTTTTTATGGTTTTATTCTTTCAAATTGAACTTTTAAACTTCTTTGCAATGTTTTTATTATTCATTTTACCCCTCCTTGTTCTGTTTTGCCGTTTTTGATCCTGCGGTTTTTTTACTTCTGTGTTTTGTATTCGCTTGTTAATGTTGTTAAAGTTTCTTTATTACCTTTCTTGGGTCATCCTTAGTATCTTGTCTTTGTCTTCCCTGTTTTTGTTTGCTTTGTATTTTTGTATGTAATTGTACTGAATAAAATCAATCAATCAATCATCTGTTATATTTATACCACTCAAAATCCATCAATTCTATGTTTATCCGAAAATAAAATTTGAATTTAAATTGAATATGTTCCGGAAGCTAAATTGATAACAGAAGAAATTCTACACCTAAATCCTAGAGAACAATCTTCATCAGTCGGATAACAAAGCTAAAAAACCGAAGTGACTTGGGTCTACCTTGAATTCATCGAATTGCTA
Organism: Anneissia japonica; assembly: GCF_011630105.1. NCBI lineage: Eukaryota > Metazoa > Echinodermata > Crinoidea > Comatulida > Comatulidae > Anneissia > Anneissia japonica. Next base: position 2,346,813 of record NW_022712725.1, read on the forward strand.
AATAATCGTGAAAAGCATGTGCCTATATATTATATATATATATATATATATTATATATATATATATATATATATTCCACTTTGCTTTGATAAATAATATTGTATTCAAAAACACAGCAATAACATACTGTACAGTTTTATATTTATTGAAAAAAAATATATGACTGGATATTTGATTAACATATTATTGATAGTCAAAAGTAATACCAAGTTTATGTTAAATCTATAGCTCGTTTTTGTTACTTTGCAGTCTTTTCATATTTGAAAATATTATATTACTTATTTATGGATTTCATTCAGCTAAACGTTGAGCTACAAGCTGTCTAATTTTAAACTATTTTTTTTTTCAATTAACACGTCTACTACTGTACCAGACAGAATTTTGGATGTGTTTACAGTAACCTTTTTAGTGGCCAGTTAATGCGTTGTTGCTGTTGAAGTTAATTGGTATACTTCTATCTGTGTGAGGTAATCTTGTCAGATTAGATAGGTATGATTCTATAACATGCTGTCGATTTTACTTTGAAATCAAATTTGTTAATAATCTAAGAAAACGATGTATTCAACTTTTAAATCTTCTTTAATTATCTTTGCCTAAGCTTAATATTATGACGTCATGTATCAATGCCAGTTATGGAATAAATTAATTTTATCTTGTCATATTTTCAAAAGTAAGTATTGTTTAGTCTCATTCACTGGCTCATTTATTTACACCTCGGCTATACTGTACCTATGTCTCAAAATAAACCGTTATTATAACGAGTACGAGCCAGCATCTTAGTGTATGTTCATGAAGAAAATGTGTTTCTTATTTGTTTTGTGATCGAGACTGAATCACTGTCTTGAGGGCAAACGTTTTCTTTGAATTGTGCCCATCTTCGATTTTGATTTTTTTTAAATTTTATTATCTGGCAAAATGAAAAAAGAATGAATGAATGAGAAAATATTTCATGTCTGCATTTATATTTACTTTCTTGTAAGGTGGACTTAATGACAATTGAAGGCATGAAAATGGACTGGCACTGGGTGCCACTACTGTAATGTGTAAAATCCATTCCTTTTACCTTATGTAGGTAACGTTTATAAAAAGAAAAAAAAGTAGGCGCTCTCTTTAGCGAAATCGCAGCACGACTGAAATCATAGCACGGTGACGAAACACCTACACAGGGCCAAATTCCCTACTGGTCTTGGACGATTTTTTTCTAAATACATTAGTTCACTCGACTCATTCTTGATTCCCTTTGCAAATATTGTTATTAAGCTGCTGTAGTCAGTATGATTTATCCCCAGTAATATCTTATCAAATTTAATTGAATTGAATTAGTTTAACGTCTTTAGCATTTCCAACACATTTCTCTAAGTACTCTCTGGACCAAAGGAAGACATTTTTGTAAGGCTAGGAATTCATTCATAAGCTGATTCATTGCCTGGCGGTAAAACGGCAAGACGTACGGAATAAATAATTTGAGGACGCGTTCAACGTCGAATCGACGGAATTTAACGACTAAAAGACGTATTTCCTTTAACTGTCAAAACAAACGAGATTAGTCTTATTTTAGCAATCATTTCAATTCGCTAAGTTTCTCAACTGCCATTACTAAGAGTGTCATCTGAACATGTTGTTTCCACTACATGATACACACGTCGCCTAAGATTCAACGAGGTTCTCAATTTCCATTTGATTGCTACGTCATTGAATGGAATGGAGTGTCACATGGATATATTATTATCCAATGAATATTCATGACATCATCACTGACGTATTATCGTTCTTTTAGCAAAACCGTTTATCATTCTATCACATAAATAAAAAGAACCTTTGATGATTTTACACCATGTCCTTTTATCATTATTCGATGAACACCCTTACCTGAGATAACCCTACGACGAAGGGGACATTTTTTGCGAACTGAGGAAAAAATTGAACTCTACAATTAAAGGAGACAGTGGCACTTACCTTAGTGTACGATATGATCAATTCAAGCCGTCGGTTAAAAAAAAAATATTAAAAAAAAAGTACAAATAATGATATTTGATTTCAATTTGTATATTATTCATACCACATAACCTTCACCCTGATCCAATGATGTTGGTATATTGTTCAAATACATTTTCTAAGAAAAGGACCTGTGTTTGGAGAAAAACAGTTAATAAGATACATGGCCTGAAATGTTAAAATAGAGGGAGGGGGAGTGGGGGATAGAAGGGTTTGCAAACCTTGATAATGTGGAGAGAGCTGTACTATTAGTTGAAAAATGTATAAATCAAACTATACTTTATTTGTCACAAAAATGTCAGATGTTTCAATTTAAATGATGATGGTATCATTTTTCCTTATGTCTAACTACAAGAGTATTATGCTTGATGAATCTATGTATTCTTTATCAAATCTACCTTTATTCAGGAATTTGATGCATTGCTATTAAGGTATTTTAGTTATCATAACCAGGGAGCAGTCATAGCTTTGCATGATTAGTGAGCTTTCGATTTGCGCGTTTGGTCAAATTGCGTACTAGAACAGGGGTGGCGGCGCCAGGATTTGCCCAAAGGGGAAGCCGAGGTCCCGGGGTGGGGGGCGATGCCCGACGAGGGATCAGGTTTACCGACGAAAGCAAAGTGGGCGTGGTCGAGCTTCGATTAAAAGGTTTCGAAAGCGGTCCAGGGGGCGAAGCCCCTAAAATTTTGACAATTTAGGGGTTTTTTAAAGGCTTATTTAATCGATTTTAGAGTCTATTAATATGTAGAAAATACATATAATTTTTTTCTCCCCGACCAATTGTGCTTTTCCTCCACGACGGGGGGTGGGGCAGGTCTCCCCGACGGGCCCCCTCTGGTGCCACCCCTGTTCTAGAATCCACGCGACGAGGAGGACAATTGAACGTTCTCGCATGCGCAGATTACTCATTACGCTGTACATCCTACCGCGTCGTGCAATAGAAAGCTTTCTATTGAAAGATCCCTTACTTGCTACATCCTCATTTTTTATAAAGCAAACTCCCGTGATGTTTTCTAATTTACTGATGTAAGTTGTTGTCTTACATGTGATATTCCTTTCCGTAAGCCACAAATATCTTCTAAACGGTTTTACAGCATTTTCAGATTTATGCTACTAGAGATGAATTGAGAAGTGTATAATATATTGAGAAATAACATTGATTACTATTGAATAAATTAATCATTCTCTTGCCATCATTAATCAACTTCAATGATTTAGAACACTCAGAC
>NW_022712725.1:2350316-2378005 GCF_011630105.1 Anneissia japonica
TTCTTGTACCCTTAAAACGTTCTTTTATGGGGCTTCATAGAGGAGTTTTGGTTCTTTTAATTAAAAATATCTATTACCCGGTACTATTAATAACGAATTTACTGGTAATGTTTTACTTCTCCGAGCTCGGTGTTGCAAAATGACCTATGTAAAGTTGACATCCGGCTAAAGGTGATGAAGTAATTTTACTCAAATTACAGTGTTAAAGATTAAGTGAAAATATTAAAATGAACTGAGACAACAGTGGTGAAACATGAGCCTATACACATTAGCCATTATTACATAAAATCAACAAATATCCTGATCTGTAGGTTTATTAGTTTCTAAGTTCTGCTGTTTTATTAAATACATGTATGTTGATTTTATATAATAAATTAATTATATTTGCATTGCACTGTAGGCTATATTTTTGTTAGTTTATTTACACTTACTAAGTTTTAAGCAACTCAAACGAAAAAAAAAATGTTATCATATTCTTACTTTTCTGGTAAGTACACTAGGGATAAGGATAGGAGTACTTCGGTGTCAATCACACCAATGATAGTCCACTAAGTCCGAAGACTTGTTTCCAGAGTTCGCATCCTGGTGGTGAATTCGGCAGTACCAAATGATAGTGGTATCTACTCCTTTTATATGGAACACCGTATTAAGGGGATTGAATTTGATCCTAAGTGTGTCTCTAAAATAAAAGTTCTATTGTACTAACAAAATACTGTACATAAAGCTTAGATATACATACTTAATGCATATACATACTTATTTATACGCAAATAAAACATATAAAATACATGTTGATGCGTATTCTGTACACATGTGTATTAATAAACATACTCAATGACATACAACAAAATGTACTTTAACCATCAACGTCATTGATGTCCTTGAAGACATTTCTATGAAAAGGCACGCTATACAAATGTGTAATCTTCCACAAAAAGGCCTATACAAACTTACTTTTAATTACATATATATAAGCTTTATTGATGTACCCGGATGACTTTTGTCTCAAATTTGTCAAATAAACATGGATTTTACTGTACCAACAAAAACACACGCTGTACATGTGCATACATACTTAATGCATACATTATACAAATAAAATACAAATACATTTATATATAAATGTATAGACATATTTATATTGCAAAGTGTACTTTATTAACCTTTATTGTTATTGATGTCCTAGAAGACATTTCTTGGAACAGGGGACGTTGTACAAATACGTATGCTTTTCACAATGCCTATAAAACGTTTTAGACAATACTATTTTTTTATAACTGTTTTTGATGTACCGGTACCAGTAGGCCTGCTGTCTAATGTAAGTGCAATATGACTCTTCGGTGGTTATAAAGTTTCATTACCTCCTCACAGGCCTAAATAATACAGTTTTGTTAAGCTTTCTCATGCCTAAATCGGAATAATTTAAATGCCCTTATTTTATACTTTATGATTTTAATTCATAATATTAGGCTTACAGAGATGAGTATATCATAATTGTTATGAGCGCTCACAATGAAGCGCTGGTTTATTTCAATCGCTGCTATCCTTCTCCTTTTGCTGGAGAACTGGTACAAAAATATATTTCTATGTTCTATGAGGCTTTTAAGCTATTGGGTTTTGTTAATCATCACCGTAGGTGTGGATGCAATTGGCGGTGAAGAATGAAATAGTATACACAAAAATGAATGTTTGTGAGTGTAATGTTAGGAATATTTTTATGAGTTATAACCTAATAATAATAATTATTGAAAAAATAGACTTTTACATCGTACGGTATTACAATAAGTAACGAAAACATTTGTGAAATAAAAAGAGTTATGTTTATTATCATCAAAATTAGGCCTACATATATTACCAGTTATTTTTTTGGTGATACATCAACTGTTTGGGTATTTAAAATAGGTCTAGCCTACAGTACTGACAATTACCAAATCGTGGTTAGTTCTTAAAACGGTATGCTGCTATTATGTACTCATACAATCAACTGTACTTTGAATGCACGTGTCATCTGAAAGCAAACACGACACAGGTGTTCATTTTATGAGAGAAATCTGAGAGTATAACAGTAGGGATAAGTAATATAATGTAGAGGTAAAGCATTATGTTTTAAACGAAATTTACAACTCGGTTTCTTGACATGACAGGTACACGTTTCATGTTGCCATTCGTAATATTACATGTTAAAGTGATTCTGAAAACGTCAGTATTTTGTTGTACGTTTGCGTTCATACATTTGCGGTTAAAAATTCGTTAGGCCTATATATTACCGGTCATATGATTGGCTGTGGTCGAGTTTTTGAATTACCCACCTTCCGCCCCTTTCACCACTGACACAAGTGTGAATTTTCACACGCCAGGTGACACACTCTGATAGAATGTGGGTTTACTATAACCCATCCAATGGTACAGCATGAGCCTCTTCACATTTGTTATACTGTATTATTTCTTTATGATATAGCTGATTATGGAGTTTGACTTCATCCATCTGATGTCTTTAAGGCGTCTTAAACCCAAAATTTGAGCGAACATACTATTCAGGGGCGTATCCAGAGATGTCCGAAAGGGGGTGGGGCGACAGGGGGACCGAAAGTGGGGCCGATCGAGATAAAAACTACCATAGGGGGTCCGGGGGAATGCCCGACAATAACCTATTAGGCGTTTTGGGCGATTAATTATTTCTTTTTCTTTCTTTCTTCTTCGGGCCCCCTGCTATCTAGTATACTAATTCTATTAATTATACTTTCATTATGTTATATATTTTGTATAGGCCTATATTATGCCATACTTATAATTTAGATAACATTGGGGTCAGCCAATTGTTAACGCATCAATAATATAGTGATATATCGCTGACCACCCCCCTCAATTTGTGTATAACATCAGTTTGTATCTATCTTCTTCATTTATTTGCTATTATAAATAAATGAGATTTTTACTTTTATGAGTAGTGTTATCTTTGCTTGTGCGGTTAAAGGAACTGTGTGTTGGAGAAGCCTGGAGACTCAAACAATGATGTTAATGCATTTTTTTTTCTATAATAAATGATTTATATGACTTATTAAAAATATTATCCAATGCACACCATAAAATGATATCTTGTGTGTTAGTAATATTTTAATGGAAAGCTGGGTACAACAAGTACAGTAGAGGACCTGGTTATACCAAGAAATGCCAAAATATTTAATGTATTATTTCTTTTAAGAAATTAAAATTTACCTCTAAATAGAGAAATCTAAAGATTTAGTGCCGGTCTTTTCTTTTTAGTCTAGGGCTTTTAGACACAACAGACGGTTTTGGCAAACCAAGTGAACATTTTTTCTTTCAAATAAAGACTACATTAAAAATATATAATGACCTTAATACAGTATTTTATATACATTTTGTGTATACAGAGCTCCAGGCCTACCGTATTGATTAACGATAGTGTTAGTATTAAGTTGGTGTTTATATTTTTTAATTGACATTTGGGTTGAACGAGAAAGGAATTGATGTGTGGCTACCAAGAAATGATTTATTAAGAATAAGAAACAGCACAATAATTTATTTAAAAACACTTGGAATAAAACATTCAAAACATAATAAAGAATATAATTAAAATATATCATGATTTCAATGCAGTTAAAAAAATATAAATGATAATATGACTATATACATCGAAATAATACACAGCATATACTATACAGTATATAGTGTGTATACAGTGCTATATTTTGAATAGGCCTACTGATAATTTTAGTAAGACGGTGTTATATTGTAATGGAGATTTGGGTACAACGAGCGCAGAACTTGATGATGACTACCGAGAAATGGCTTATTAAGACTCAATAACAGCATAAACTAACTGTTAATCCATTCTAAAAATCATGTGGCATTAAACAATCTTACATTTACTATATCATATTTTTATTTTCCTTCCATGCATTAGAAGACCACTTTTAGTGCTGGTCTACATTAGGGGGATTCTAATTAGAGACCAAAGTTGCTAAATACCACTAAAACCCCTGTCCCAAAAGTGGTCTTTATTTTGGAGGGAGACCTGTATCTTACTTTAAATAGATGACAACACAATTAGATTGTGTAAGGTAATCGTTAGCCTGGGCCCTAATTTTGGGTTATTCACTCTTTATTGCGAGCCATACCTAAATTATTTGGCGTCTCATACTCGATTTTATTTTTTTCGGCTTGGGCAAATTCGGTGGGGGGGATATCGTATGCGTGACTGACTTTGTAAGTCACGTGATTGGCTTGCTTAACATATTAATTAATCTTAGTAATTTTCAAATTGAAGACGGTCTCGACGGCTAAGCTAGGCAGCTGCCTTTGCGTACCTACTGTACTTAAATTAATTTAGTTTAATAAATTAGTTCTTGGCCTGGTGAACGTAATGGACTGATGACCGTAGATGTAGCTTCTAGAGTACTGTAAAACATTGTTAAAAAGTTACTGTATTAAGTAAGACTTAAAGTACTAGTATTCTACTACTACTATAGTTAGAGGCCTAGTATAGGCCATCCTCCCCTTAATGCTGTGCTGTACGTTGTAATATGGGCCATCTAGCATAAGCTAAATTCGTCTTTACCATTGCCCACTTATCTTAGGTCTATTCTATATACAGTATCTTAGGTCCGTTTTATTAGGGAGACTACTTTTTAGCCATGCGTAACTAGTTGACACGAGACGTGACTCAGTTTCTATACAAGTTCGTGGCTTTGAAAATGTGAGCATAGCGATTGGTTGAAATCTTTTATGTCGGTCCGCCCATTTATCCAAATACGGAATATAAAATTACTCATTTTTTTTCGCATCCGGGTACCCACATGCAGTATATTATTATTATTATTATTATTATTATTATTATTATTATTATTATTATTATTATTATTATTATTATTATTATTATTATTATTATTATTATTATTCCGTCTCAAAATTAACTTGCTTGTTGGTGGCGCTGTCCAAAATTAGAAAAATATAATAAAAATATTGTTTACATTATATTTAACAGATTTGGCGTGTCTGACCAGTTTTTACTTGGATACTCAAAGGTTTGTCTATTCCCCAATGAATAGCAGTGGTGATGAGTTAGGTCATGACACGACATGACACGTCAGGTGGTCAGCCAAATGTACAAAGGAAAACATAGGCCTATTATTGTCATATGTACAATTTTTAAATGCATTGCAAAATGTTGATGTCACTCATAAGCCAGATTTGGATTGTCTCACTGTGAGAAAGTATGACGCTTATACAGAAATAAACTAAAAATTAATCTATATAGGCCAATTAATTTTGTAGTCTACTTACTACACCAAAATGTTTTTCGCAGCTTAAGCATGATGGGTCTAATGATTCCAGAAATGAATCATTGTAATATATATATATATGAATATATAAATAATTATATATGAATAAAACCATTAAAGATTAGCTTCTTATAATCAATGATATCGAATTTCGTCGGAAAGACGGACTTGTTTTACACTAGAGACGTCAGCAAAGATGGCGGAACGTTCATGTGCAGTTACTTGATAATAAAACACTCGTCCAAGTTATGCCAACTACTTAAAGCAAGGCTCCGGATGAAAAAAATGTGATATTTTAAAGACATAAAAGGGGTGTTTGACAAAAAAAAACTCAGGAATGCTTAAAGAGATACAGGTAGTTGAGTATTTAAAAACTGGAAGAAAGGCGGAAAAAGAGTGGTTACACCCCTTCCCCAAGTTCTTAAATATTCAAAAATATGTATAGGCCTATCATATACCGATACCGAGTTTTTTGTCAACAAAATTTTAGGACGAGAAATAAGTTCTACAACATGTCAATTTTTTCCTCCGAGGCAATCTCGTCATTCACTCTAACCTACCAAAATCATTTTGAAATCGGTCATATAATACAACTACTTCAACACTTAATTAAACTGGTTAAACACTTCAGAAACTGGTTGGGAGATCAGAAAATAATCATTCGTAGGTTCATTTTGTTAGCTATAGAGTAAAAACCTAAAAATAGGGGGGTGATGTTGTTAATTGGAATGGATTATAAGTTAATAAACCCTTAAACTCGAAATCAACGATGACTAACCTCAGCATTCTTAAAACAAAATTTAAGTCTTAGTTCGTGAATGTAAAACTTCAAAATTATGTAACTAACTTTGACAGAAATGATTAAATCATGCACATGTCAATTGTTTTAGTCGGTTAATTTACAGACATATTGCAAATACATCTTCGCATTTGTATTTCTACACTTCTTTTCATAGATTCATGATCCCCTTCTGGAATATGTTGCCAATTTTGATATGTTGTTCTATATAATTCTAATGCACATCCAATAATCATGGTTTGTTTCAAGTTTGATCGATACTATAAATACCTCTATCATGTTTGTGTCAGTTTTCAATACCTAATCGAACATGGTTTCTTGTCAGGTTTGTTTAAGTACATGTTTTTGCGTTGGTTTTCATGTATAATTCCAAAGAATTTACACAGATAACCATAACGTCTTTCTAACTGGGAATAAAACTCGGGTATCCTTGTGTTCCAAGTAATTATGTTTGTAAGTATTGTTAATAAGTAAGTAAATATGTAAGTAAAGACGCGAACCTTTGGAGGCCGAAGGCGTTTACCTTGCCCATAACACTAAGCTTCTGTTTCTCTAGGAAAAGAGCATACGTCTTAGAAGGTATATTGAAGGTAAACATTATGATCTACACTTCTAAATATTAATGGTACATACTCATTCTCATCAATGAAAAATTAAACTCATCGGTAACTCTTTGTGGAAATCAAATTTATATTTGAAGCTATTCCTATCTCATGGAAATAACAGATAGTACAAGCCCATTGACTGCAAAATATATACAAGTAAAAAGTAAAGATAATGTACTTAGAACAAGAATAAAAAGGTCTATGCAACCACTTATTGAAATTAATGGAACAATAAATATAAATCGAAATAAATTGGAAAAAAGTAGGGTTATTGAAACTAATTAAGACAAAAAAAACGCTATCAAATTTTAACTACAAGTTTTTAATTAAGATTTTACCATGCCTAAAAAAAAATTTAAGTGGAAACACTCAGATTAGCCTTTATGTAAATTATGTCCGTTTGAAGATATTTATAATCACACGGCTGCTGACGGTTAGCAGGATCCGGATCCTGCTAACCGTTAGCTGCCGTGCGTCCATACGAGAAAATCCCGATCCGGATACCAAAAATATGATGATCGAATCACTGGCCAATATGAAACTGGAAATTGTAAACGCGTACGTGTGATTGGTTGATGATAAAAACGCGCTCAACTTGCTAACCGATAGCGCTTGCTAAATGTTAGCGGCATCCGGATACTGCTAACGGTTAGCGCTAACCGATCGGGCGTTTTCACGCAGGTGCTAACGGTTAGCTCCAGATCCGGATACTATAGCCTGGTTCTCACGAGAGCCCTAGTATCCGGATCGGGAGGTAACCGTTAGCGCTAACCGTTTGGTTCTCCAGGCGATTTTTTGGTAATCATACCCTCTTCGCAGCTACTTGGTTCCTGAGACGTCTTTTTGGTAACTGCGCATGCTCGACATGGCTCGATAACGTCACTTACTCATTGCACATGCTCACTGTGTTTTTATAGATATTTCACGGACGTTATTTGGTAACTGCGCATGCGCATTGCTTAGTTCGGAATTCCCATTTTCTTTGCAGTAAAACTACCGCTACCTACAGTTTCTTAATGACTGTTTCCTCTTGATCGTTACAGCCTAAAGCCGGTTTTGCACTAGGCGAATTTATTCGCGCCTCGGTTCGCTTCCTGGGCTCTGATTGGTTGTGCATTTTTTCGCTTCGCAAACGCTCCGATAGAAGTGTGAATGCGCATGCGCATGAACCGACTCTTTCGATTCGCGCGAATAAATTCGCCTAGTGGAAAACCGGCTTTAAGGTGTGGCGCAAAAAAAAAAAAAAAAAAAAAAAAAAAAAAAAAAAAAAAAAAAAAAAAAAAAACCAGCTCATAATCGCTCCAATGCTAATGTAATGGGAGGATCTGAAATACCCGAAGCATCTCTAGAAAAGGACTGGGCATAATTTATTAGTAAGCACTATCGCTCTATTTTTTTAAAGACCTACGTTAATAATTAGTTTTATTCCAACATGCTTATGATATTATTGATACACTATTATGTGCATTTTCAATAGGCCTATTTATAGTTGATTTAGGTACAGTATATCTTTTGTGTTCTTATTTCTTCTGAATTAGGTATGCCTATTAATATATCCATTAGAATAGAATTAAACCAGAGACAAAACTTCTAAAATGATCTTCTAGGTTAATCTCACTTATTGGCCAACTGAGTGCAATAGTTCAGATACTTATTTTGAAACTATCAGATTACAGTCTAAGAATAACCTGGGTCTATAATGCAAGCAAGGAGCGGGCACATCACCTCTCAACCAAACACTCAGCAAAAATGGAACCTTGTAAGTGATTCGGGCAAGAATCGAATCCACGATCTCCAGATAACAAGACTTCTATCATAAATACTACATTTAAATGTATCTAATTTACTAAAAACTGCCTGTCAATTTAACTCTTCGTAAACCTGAAAAGAATAATAAATGAAAAATTGATAATCTATTATTAGTCATAACTGGTTTATGGTTTGTTGTCGAATTTGTAAGGTTACAAAAAATCTTTTAGATATTATTAACCTCTTCATTACACGTGCCAGCGAAACCATTTTCTGGTTTTCAGATACAATTTTCTGAAATCTTTTGTGTGATCTAATTGTCATGCGAGAGAAAAGGTGCTCCTAGTATCGAAGGCTCATTAGGCTCATTAGTAGAATGATTTCCATCATTATTGCCATTTTACTAAGTTCATAATTAAGCTTTTTTTCATCTTTGCTATAATTTAACAGCAATTCAATTTCATAATGCTGTAACGACATTGAATATTATGTCGATATGAAGTCCACATTTAATTGTCAATAATGGACAGTAACTGATACTGTACTGCAGCGACTGTTGCTCCAGTTACATTGTCAATTTACGGTGTATGAATAAAACGCACATTATATTTATATATTATATTTATTATTATTACAGTATTTTCCTCAATTCTTTTTAGGAGAGTTTGCAATTCAACTTGATGTACACGACCATGGTATACGTTACAGTTCATCGATATTAATACAAACAGAGTTAATGTTTTTTTTTTTCAAAATGCTACAAATGAAACTTTCCCCCCTCTTCCCTCCCAATTACGTCCTCTTCTCCCTCGCTATCTTTCTATCCTTTTGAGCTGCCGCCGTCAAATTAACTTGTGCCCTTCAATGTATCCATATTAATTTATACATCACTCTTTGGAATTGATAAAGAACCTATCACATTCTCCACATTTTTATCTATATAGGCCTAATCTATGGAAGCCAATGAAATATGTGTTACTGTAACAGAAGTAAAACATGCACAAGTGAGTTGGAATTTAGATATTTAGGCCTACATCAAATTATCAAACAAATTGATTAGAGGTGTTCTATTATATGTGTGTGTAAGTATATGTGTATGTATGTGTGTGTGTATGTGTATGTGTATATATATATATATATTATATATATAGATTTGTATATAGGCTATATATATATATGAAATATGATTTTGTGTGTGTGTAATTTAATTTTAATTTTATTTATTCATTTATATTAGTTTAATTTTACTTAATTTTATTTTATATTACAGTATATTATATTGGTTTTTTATTTTTATTTTTATTTACTAGAAAGATGAACGTCATTACGTCATTACGTCATTACGTTCTACGCCCTACCATTGTCGTGCAATCGAAAGCTCCCTATTGTTGCTAAGGTCCCCCGCAAGACGACAATCTTAAACATGTGCAAACACGTGCGTTTGTTGGACACGCACTATTCCTGACATTGTTCTGCTTTGTCAGTTAGGTAAGTTGATTGACACTGCGGAAAGGCAGTCATCATCTCCCTGGGTTTTACAATAATAATGAAACATTATTGCATCTTATATTCCTTGTAAGTTGACGCTGTACAAATTTCTATGTAATTAAGTTTAATATCCTCACTCTGGTCAAATTTGCTAAAGGATAGTACTGCTTTGATATATTATTTTTGTGTGTATGTTTTGTTGTTGTATAATGGGTTTTAGTATCGATGTGGCTTTAGTACAAACTAAGACGTTGAGACTCATTGTCCTATCGGTATGTAAAATTGGTTTTAATCTTCAACATTCAACGAGGCCTACGTATAAACACCAGGAACACGATGAACATAGAAACTGTACGAGTTATATTACACACCTTTGAAGCTTTGGTGTAAATCCTAAATTTAACTACATTACATTACATTGTATAAAACATAGTCAGTGATATAGGAATACAAAAAGAAATAGCTGGTCGTTCTTAGAATTAGATTTTAAATATCATTCTATAATTTAATATAAAAACCCACTTAAACACTTAAATTTGACCTATGGTATTAAACGATTAGCGGACTTATTGAAATACAGAATATCTAATTATATTCAATTGTTAGGCAACTTGATGCTGTAGGGTCCGGCTCACTATAATCGTGCAAACCCGGTCGCCCATGGTTCACCAACTTGGAATGACAAAATATGATAATAATGTCTAAAGTGTTACGAAAATTCAAAAGGCCATAATATACATTATTATAAAAGTGTATCAAATTTCATGGAGTTTTGATAGCTAACAACATAGTTAGAACAATATTTAGTCATGAGTATGCAAAATTCGTCTGTCGCCAGATAAAAAAATACCGTCTTAGCAAATCTGCCATTCAAAAAATGCTGTGTAAGCATTACATTACATTATTACAGGGCTTATAGTTACTGATTTGTTAGCTGGTTGGAAGGTTGTCAATTTTTACTTTAAGTTTTGTTGTATGGTTATGGTAAAGTTTAACCCTGTCGCCAAATGCGACACAGTTAAGCGTGATTTACGTTACATAAACATATTTGCCAGGAAAAACATATTATTATTGCAGTAAAACTTTAAGGTAATAGTTAATATTTGCTTAGTATAAGATGTTATGAATACTGTATTGTTTATTTGGAAAAATAGAATAGTCTTCTATGAAAAATATGGTCTTAAACTTGAAATTTTGATTGTCGCTTTATGCAGCGAAACATACGTTACATGATGTCTTCATACCCCAGTTCAAGAATTTGAACCAAACTAAACGTGAGAAGTAGTTAAGTAATAATCATGGATACAGCGTCAGTAAATCATTATTTGTGTTAAGTAATCATGTTTAATTAGTAATTGTAATTAGAAAGTTAATGTACGTTAACCTACGTTACGTATGAAGTATTAATCCATACAGGCTCAGCCTAACTGTTTTATTATAAAATTCATGGCACAAACACGTTTCAGAAGTTCAACTGCCATTTTCGGTGTAAAAATGCTTATAGCACTGGGATTATTTATAAGATTAAACAAATGCAGAGAAATTTCATGGTAGGTAGGCTAACTGAGGCGTATGAAAAAGGCATGAATAAAGATGAAGAAGTACATAAGACCAAATTGTAGGCGGAGCATTCATGTTTAAGGAATTGAATAATGTCAGAAAAAAAACACGCATGAATAAAGATGAGCTCAGAAGAATCAAATTGACAAAGTTAAATTTACATGTTGTAATTGCCTATTAATCAGGCTCATCTTTATTCACGCAGAAACTCAGACGAAAAAAGAAACTCGGGCGAAAGGTCTAGGAATGTTTCCCAATGCATCATTCATACTGACCTTGCACTAATACCACCGGTATCATCAATATATGAAAAATCTCTCACCGTTAAATTACAAAGATAATGAAGATCCTACGTACCCTTTACACACTTATAATTACAACAAGTCAGGCCTAAACCTTTGCCTTCTACAGTATATCATCACTTTGTAGATATAGAAACTCATTTGTGCCAAATAGTATCCATCTTTATTCATGGGCAACTAGATTTTAATTAAATTGCGTAATATTTACAGTTTAAACAGAGTTTTAACAGTTATTAAAAATCTTGCTTTATTTTGAAATTTCTTCAATTTTGTGTGATGTATATATTTATTTTCAGGGTTGGCGCCATGGTCCCTGTCTAGGAGAGCTGGCCCCTCCATTGGGGAGAAAAAGCACAATTCGTCGGAGAGAAAAAAATTATATGTATTATCTACATATTCGTAGACTCTAAAATCGATAAAATAAGCCTTTGAAACCCCTAGATTGTCTAAATTTTCGGGGCTCCGCCCCTTGTTCCACTTTCGAGACCTTTTAATCGAAGCTCGACCACGCCCACTGCTTTCATCGGGGAAATCTGACCCTTCGTCGGGGGAATCGCCCCCCCCCCGTCTGGAAAATCCTGGCGCCACCCCTGTAAAGACATATTCGTGCAAATCCTGGCGCCACCCCTGTTTACTAAAGTTTCTTTTTGGCATTGAACGTGTGTTGTGGTGTTATGTAAATTTTCTTTTTAACTTTTAAATCTTGCCGAGTATTTCAATTTTCTGTTTATATTACAGACAATAACGTTTCTTGAATCTCGAATCTTTGAAAGTGATCGTGTCTTGGGCAAATTACTATTCATTGTACTGATCAATGATCTCATAAGAGGTCTGCATTTTAATTATGGATGGCATAACTGTGAGCTCAATCAAGGGCAGCGAAAGAATTTAGTTTATTGGTGTCAGGCAGAAGGTTCCAAACCCATCTTAGTCCTACCATGTTTTTAAAAATATGGCACATAGTACTCAATAGATTTTTTATTTCAAAAAATATTTTTAGATGTTATTTCTTGTATGTAGAATCTTGCTCGATATATTGCTTTTTTAATTGTTTGTACTTCCCAGATTGGGTTTATATTTATAGATATAGATATTTATATAGTCATGACTATGCAAAATTCGTCAGTCGCCAGATAAAAAATACCGACTTAGCAAATCTGCCATTCAAAAAATGATGTGTACCACAGGGCTTATAGTTGATATTTGTAATGAAATTTTAGATTAAAAATTTCAGGCATGTACTGTAGCTGAGGCCTAGTTGAAAGGAATACTACTTTGTCAAAAGTAACATAGGCCTATATGTTAAACACACGGTAACGTATGTTATTGTTGATATAGCATATAATAAACATCATTTAATAAAAGCATGGGCAGTGGCTGATATATCTACTTTCTTTTACATATATCCTACCATACAGTGACTCTCTAGAGGAATGCTATCATTCATGGAAATTATTCCTATTGCATTATTTCTAATTTATTTTGATGGTAACGTACATTACAGTAAAATACGGGCTTGGGCCCACGCCCACCTCCGTCTGTCGGGACAATTTTGGCAGCACTACTTTTCTGCACAATCTACCAACATTATCTGTACACCTATGGTGTAGTTCTCGCAGTACTCATGATAAAGTATTTTAATTAGTTTAAAGGAATATATATTACCGTATTTATTCGAATAAACTCCCCTCGGCGTTTATTGTTGGTAAGTGTTTTGAGGGCGTTTATTCGAGGGAGGCGTTTATTCATCATTTTAGGCCTACGTTACCAGAATTACTCATATAATTATCTCTAATAGAACATTATAAAGATGATTTGCAAACATATATGTTGTCTTGAAATTTTGATTGTCGCTTTTAAGCAGTGAAACATACGTTACCTGATTTCTTCATAGTATACACCAGTTCAAGAATTTGAACCAAACTAAACGTGAGAAGTAGTTAAGTAATAATCATGGATACAGCGTCAGTAAATCATCATTTGTGTTAAGTAATCATGTTTAATTAGTAATTGTAATTAGAAAGTTAATGTACGTTACAGTAACCTACGTTACGTTATGGAATATTAATCTATATTAATGAAATATCGAGGGCATAAAACTATTATAAATGCCTTTATTTACGCCACCAAAGACACATGAAAGTTTCAAAACCTTCTAAGAAAAAATGGCATTGAGCAATTGACACCCAGAACCTCGTGTTTACAAACTTTGTGTTTCCCTCTTATGTTGGTCCTACGCCTATCATTAAAGTGAAGCAATTTGGTAAGTATTTATTATAGGTTGTGTCTCGACTATATTTAGTTAACAAAATAGTTAATATTTGTAAATTCATGAAAGCAAACGTTACACATTAAACAAATTTACCTAATTAACATTCTTTAACATCAAATATGATGACAACATATATGTTTGCAAATCATCTTTATAATGTTCTATTAGAGATAATTATATGAGTAATCCTGGTAACGTAGGTTACGAAACTTTATCAAATTGAAAGAACGAGCAAAATTAGGGGTCTAACCACATATCATTAAAAAAGGAACATATTATCAACTACTTCAATGATTATTTTTCTCAAAAACCTTAGCTAAAATAAATATAAAAACAAATCAAATGTTCTTGTTGTTGATCATAAACAAAAATACTCTTTAGTCATTTATGATAGTTCTCATGATCGGTGTTACATAATTATATGAAACTTACGTTAATAACATTTACATACATATCAATTATCATTGGAAGTGTATGCCTGACAAATTTATGTCATTTGTTACCAGGGCTTCTCCGTAGATTTTTAGTGGGGAAGATATATGTTGTTCTTTTTCTTTTAGTGAGCGAAAATGAAAAGTATCAAACGGATTTAAAAATACGGTAGTTTTTCAAAAAAAAATATAAGTGTTTAATTATTTGGGTGTGACACTTTTCCGCCACTTGTTTTTTATTTGTCATCGTATGTATAATGATATTTATAGGTACATTTTACACTCAGTTATAGATAATAATCTTACATCCATCTATTATTTAACATTGGTTCAGTAACTTACGTTATCGCATATCAAATGTATTTAAAGGGTATACTGTGAAAAAACTATTTGAAGTTAAATGTTGCGATTTTAGGGAATTGCTCTTGACATATTAAAGTTTCGTTCTAAAGAAAACCATAGTTTGTTAACAGAACATTATTTTTCTTGATTTTTAAAGTTCAATTGCACGTTTATAGTGAGCTAGCCTGACCCTGTAGGAAACCCCTTGCGATGTTTCAACAAAGCTGAAAACCGTAAAAATTTGTCGTGTTATCAAACATTGTTTGGATTGCTCCCAAACGCAACAATTACAGATGAAAAAATGTTGAATGCTGATCATTAGACATGAGAATAACGATAGATTATATTTCAAAATTTAACAACATCGCAAAAAAGTATAATATTAAACTGATTTTATATAAATAAACTCGTGTATAAATTCATCAACTCACTACCAATATAAAAGAGTGTTTCTGACACACCCGTGCATTATAATATATAATTATAGATGAGCTTTCTCGTTGCACAGATTTTTACTTTCGTTAAATTGTGTATACCTATTATATAAAATGTTTGTCAATCTTCGTTTGCCACGTGTGTTTTTGGGACGGTAATAAAGCAAAACAAAAAATACTAAAAAAAAATGATGATGTTAATTTGACAAACTTTAATTAAAGAAAAAAAAGTATTTAAGGCTCGCGATCGGGGTGGTTGTGTATGAGGGTAAGGGAATAAACAAGCAAATAATGACTAAACAGAAGCTAAAGCCTTCTATCTTTTGGCCTACATTATTTAGACCAACGTTCCGCAAACTTTTTACTTCACGGCCTATTTACGATTCCAGGCACCAAGCCGTGGCCCAGCAGCCAACCGCGCGGGATCAACATACCAAATCTTAGCAAGAACTTTTGATCATGAAGCCTCCATGTATATACAATATTTCTACATCATTATCTGTTCTCTCAGTGATAAAATTTGATTGTATACAAATTAAATTATTTTATTAAATAAATAATACCGTACATTTGTGTTTCACCACCACCCCCGACAATTGTTGATTGTTTTTTCTTTCCACCATGATTCAACCAAACACGGTTCAGCCACACACGTCATAGCAGGGCCGTAGCCATGAGAAGTAAAATGGTCAGGTTGCGAGCGAATTAGCGCGAGCACTGATGATTGGGGCTAGGGGGCCCAGTGGTGGCGCCAAGACCTGCCCGACGGAGGGGCTAAAGGCCCCGACGGGGGGGGGGGGCTAGTACAGCGAATCGAGTCTCACTTGGCTGGGGGCCAGGGGGCAGCCCAGGGCCCCCGGTGAAAGCCACGGATATTTGATGAATTTTGGCGAATTTTTATTACTTATTTGATAGGCATCGAGTTACTACAGTATATGACTTCATGTAGGCTATGCTTTCTAATGTTGAAATCAGCTTCCAAAACCAAAACATTTTGAATAAAGCAGAAACAAAGAGTATGCAATGTAACCATCTAATTTATTTTAAAATCCCGGTCATTATTGAAAGTGAAATTCTATATTTTGGAAATTTTGCATGAAATCTGTCAACCACGCTGTCATGGTCGAGGTTGCTTCACCTATCACGGTGTATTCCAACCATCACGAGGCTATCTAAATGAGCATTTGTCATAACAGAACGCAAATTATGTTTAATTAGTCTCTCATTGAATTATTATTATTATTATTATTATTATTATTATTATTATTATTATTATTATTATTATTATTATTATTATTATTATTGTTATTGTTATTGTTGTTGTTGTTGTTGTAATGATGATGAAAAGTTAACACAAACAATATGGTGGCTAAACGAATATTATTACATGTAAATATTTTTTTTTAATTTGTTTGTTCCCCGGCAAGACTTATCGGGGTTCAGGGTTCCGGTGCCATTAAACTGTAATATTATTGTAAGCCATTGAATTGTAATATTGTTGCATTAAGCCATTAAACTGTAATATTATTATTAACTAAGACCAATCAACACATAACATAAAACATGTACATATCAAAATTATTATGTTTAATCTTTCATCGTCGGTGCTTGCATAACACGTGTTTTGGATCTAACATGATAATAATTATTGATAAACAATCGAAATACTCTGTACAATATTATGCTAAACATTACAGAGTGGTCTTCCTTATGTTGTGGTCATATTAGGGTCAGGCTCACTATAATCGTGCAAACCCGGTCGCCCATGGTTCACCAACTTGGAATGACAAAATATGATAATAATGTGGAAAGTGTTACCAAAATTCAAAAGGCCATGATAATATATTATAAAAGTGTATCAAATTTCATGGAGTTTTGATAACTAACAACAGAGTTAGGACGATATTTATAGTCGTGAGTATGCAAAATTAGACCCCCTAATTTCTGTTAATTCATTGTTGCATTTTAACCACTGTAATAATGTTTTCAAGGGATTAGTGCTGTTCCGTAATTGACAAAGATAGTAAATGAGATGCTTCTAATTGATTTACTCCATATTTTCTCATCCTATAACTATTTCTTTTTTAATTTCACAACCACATCAATATGATTTTATATATAAATATATAAAAATATACATACAGTATATATTAATTATGATTATAATAATATTAATAATGATAATAAATTTGAATAATAATAAGTTTGTCTATTATTGTATTATATGAAAATAATTTTATTACAATTCATATTATTATTGTCATTATTATTATAATTATGTATATTTTTTGTGGTTATAAGTGGATCATTTGCATTCCGTATAATAGTAGTAGAAGAAGGTTAATTTAATTCATGAATTTTGGTGAAATCGATCAGTAACCACATGTACTGATGTGTTAAGTGAATGTGAATCAATACAGGTCGCCAATTATAATTCCGTGTCCTATTTCTATACGGCAACACAGTGTTTCGTCAGATCATCGAAGTTAAGTAACGTTGGGCCCCGGAGTTACTTGAATGGGAGACCGTATTCATTCATAATGAATGATTCATTCCATCCATTGTATAAACACATTTCTTTTAGTAAGTCAGAAAAAGCTGTGTACCATAAAATTAGAACCAACAGGTTCCGAAACTCATTCATCCCATTAGAAATTTCCATCAAGCATTCATACGGTAAAATAAAAATTGGTATATACTTAAATAAAATTGAGAAAATACAAAAATATAATTGATAACCTATTAAATATTTATTATTTTTTCTGCTATGTTGTTATTGAACAATAGTTATTAAAACGTGTTAGAAAATATAAAAAATTTAAAAAACTTAAACATGTTAGAAAATATAAAAATTGGAAAACTTATAAAATATTAAAAAAGTTGGAAACTAGTTTTTGGAAGGTATGAAGTTTCATTGAACTGAAGCTATGGAAAATGTATCTCAAGCACAAATGTGAATTGACAATAAGTGTATCTGTATCTGTGTTTGGGCTGACCGCTGGGTGCTGTAGGCTCGAGTGAGTTGAGCAGATTAGAGCGGTAGTTGCAGCCTCAGTTATTGTTAATCTCACTTCTCAAAATCTGAGTTTCAGGTACGAGCTGGAACCAAGTCTTCTCTGGTAAGGACTCGAAACCGTAGGCCCTGTGTATATAAATGACTCACTTTAGAACCCAGTACATCCTTTAAGAAGAGTAGCTTAGTATAACCCTACTGGTTCATCCGCCCTTTCCGTTTTGGACTGACGAGTGTGCAACTCTCGCCAGCTGATCGGACATGGGGTGACCCATTGGAGAAAAACTTGTAAAGTTGTAGGTCACGCGTCGGGCACTCACTGCGTCGTACGACGGTCGTACCACCGTCGCACGACGAATCTAACGCCTCTCCCTGTGAGTGCTAGTCTATGCGACGCCGTCTGCTGATTGTCGGTGGTCGTCTGAACAGATCGTCATTAAAAACGATCCATTGCGCGCGTCGTTTGCGTTGCGTTCTTTATAGAATCGCATTTATACGCTTCCAGCAGAGCAGTTGTGCAATAAAACGTTTGATTTTAACCTATTAAATATCTTTATAATGAACAATGTTCCCCTGATTAGATTTTTTCGGGCTTTTGGTATGTTATTATTTGTATATTTCAGGAACGGATTCCGTAAAATATTTATGTTAAAATTACTTCTGTCATGTTCAATTTTTTGGTCAACTATGCCAGTTGAAAATTTGATGGCGAGGAACACATGGGACTTCAAAGGCATCGCGCAAACGTTCTTTACGCGCTGCGGCAACTTTGATCTTGGTTCATTTGCATAGCGCTGCGTGCGCGTAGCTTTGCCGAGTGATCTCCTTCTCAATAATACCTCCATGCTCTATCAAATCTTCTCTTGACCATCTGTCTCGGCAGTTATTACCAACACAATTCCAACTTCTTTATCTCATTTACATTCGAAAACCATGCTTGGGTGCCATAAAAGAGTCTAGACCTTAATAATATCACATCTGTAAAGATACGATACGGTAATTAATATCAGAACAGACATTTTTGTCAGTACTACTGTGCCAGTAAACGTATTTTACAATAATACAAGATATTTTATTTTCCTATTTTGAGTATATTTAGCTCTGATATAGGCCTACTTTTTAAGTGAAATTTTTTTTTGTAATAATATAAACGCATACTTAGTATTACAGTTCATATGCGTTATCTTGCATAGACCCTAAATGTGCTGGCAATTAATGGACTTCCCGTAAACCCCGCCCCTAGGGTACAGAGTACACGTATACGTAAAACCCCTGTGTTTGTCGGACGTGCGTGTTCCTTGCTTCCTGGCCATTTTCGTATCAAAATGTATATAGATTAGTAAATTTAAATGTTTCATTCATAACCTGGGCTTAGTAGAAGCAATCTGTCGTTATTAGAGGTCTTCTCTTCTCTTTTCTATACCTAGGCCTGGTAATAGCTAGACAACTAGCGAGTAGTCAATGTGATTACCGGTCGAGCGATTCCATACAATCGCTACCGAGAGTCGCCGAAAGCTGTCAGTGACTCTGCGATAGCGTGTATAAGAAAATCAGGCTTATTGGCTGTGTTATATTGTGCTTATGAATTTATCCACTGATGAGATAAACTGGGTTTAACTGGTAAATTTAATTCCAAGATCAATTAACTTTTTCACTCCTCTGCGTATGTGTTTTGTTAGGCTGTGTAGAGAAAGCGGGAGCATTTAGCGTCGTTTGTTCGTATTATAAGCAAACATTATTAATTAAACATAATAAACTTCTGAAATACACTGTTCTGTTTACATTTTTCTTGGTTTCAGATAATCAATAGCATTCAATTGAATGCATACTAATTGCCCAACGTTTCTGAGAACACGCACGCTAGGTATATGCGTCCGTTGAGACCAGGACACCATTTTAATAAACGTCATTGGGCTATACATAAATGTGTAACTTCATTCTCTAGCTAAAAGGCATCGCTCATTATTCACACATTATAACTCCCCCAATACATTTTCAACCTTCTAACATCACATACAGTAAACATACATATGAAAACATCAACTCAACTACCAGTGGCGTAACGATGGGTCGGGGGCCCTGTGGCTTTCTGAGACCGGGGCCCTTCCATTGGTGGCGCCAGCATGGAGGGGGGTGCAGAGAATCCCCCGTCGGACAGGCCTGTGCCCCTTGTCGTCCGACGTCACGACGATGTCGTCGGATCAAACAAAAGAAATAAAAGTATAATTTGCCTATCCAAATAACGTTATTTTGATTTCTAATAATTGTTGTGGTCTGAAAGCACAATTTGGACCATACTAAGCTCTAAAATCTCTCCCGTGAATCCTCTACCAGGGATTCATTTTAATCTGGGACCTGTATCACCCACTAATGTAACAATCAACCACTAATGTAACATTAACCACATTAATAAACAGGCAAAAAATATGATAATGTACATAAGGTTTCGGCTTGTAGACTACTATATATTGTACGTTGTTACAACAGTGGTTAAATCCGTGTTACAATAGTGGTTAATGAATTATTACAACAGTGGTTGATTTTTGCTACAATAGTGGTTAATGTTACATTAGTGGCTGAATTTTGTTACAACAGTGGTTAATGTTACATTAGTGGTTGATTGTTACATTAGTGGGTGATACAGGACCAAGACGAAGGCTCTAGTCGACCCCTTGGTCCGGATCCCACGTCCGACATGCAAATTTCTGGCTTTACGGGTCTCATTTCCTAATTCCATCATGAAATTTTAGATGTGCTCGTTTGTTAATCATGTTTGTCATTGTTATTCTGACGAATAAATGATATATGAGTGGTGGATCCAGGAATTTGAAATAGAGGGGACCAGGGAGGAACTTTCAGAAATGGAGGGTCTACCACCTCAGCTCTACCATGGTTGGGACTAAGGTATTAAAATTTATGATTGTGGCATTTATGATGGTGGGAAATGGAATTTAGTGTTAATTTATTTAGTGTTAATTTAGTGTGAATTTATATATATATATATATATATATATATATATATATATAACAATGCTCAAAACAGACAGATATCTTTAACGTACCATGATAACAAATAAAGTTATATGTATATGTATGTATGTATACATATATCGCAATTGTAATAGGCCTGGCTTGAAGGTTCTCGAATGTATAATTACCATTGAGTTTCGACTGAGCCTAAAGAAATTACAGTTCAACGATGAATATTAATAATCAATATTTTTGTCCGACAGTCCGACAGTCGATGTCAAGGCCACATTTTGATCTTATGTATCAACAAAACCCTTTTTGGTCAGGTTGATAGATCGAGGACCATTATGGGCGGGGCCCCTTCTGGGCGTCTTGGGTCCTGCGGACCGCCGCCCTAGAGTGCATAGGCGTTACGCCACTGTCAACTACATAACTTGAAAACAATGCATGTACATGTAAATAAAATAGAGTTGTTGGGTTTCATATATATTCTTTAAATACTATAAAACAAATAATATCTCGTTCGATATTTTAACCTGTCGTTCTTAATTACACACTCAAATGTCTATATTTAGATCTTTCTTCCTCTTCGAGGTAAAGTTAATGCTCCCATTGTAGCATCACGCTAAAAACAGTCAGAATGCTTTTAGAATTTACTGACACTTGAATTTATCACAAAAAATTTTATAGCAAAACGAATATTATCACACTAGGAATTTGTCAATTTTTTTCTTTTAATGGCTATTTAAAAACCATAGGCGGTCTATTAATTATTAATATAATATAATACTGTAACTCAAACAGTTTGCTGAGCGAAGCAACATTATTGTACTGGTTTTTCTTTATTAATAATAATTTGATAAAGAACGAAATATTGGATAGAGCCATTATAAACAAATTAGGTCAAAAGTGCTTTCGTGGAAAAAAAAAACAAGGCAACGAATGACCACACAGGGGAAAAAAAAATTTGAAAACTCTGAGGGGTTTGTTTATTGAATTGCGAGTTCAATATATCAAAGTAATTATTGCTTACTAGCGATTTCAAATAAAGTTCACCATATTCGATAAAATATAATAAAGGTATAATTAAGTCAATGTTTGAAATAATCAAAATAGTCCTACTGTACATCATCCTACACCCACGAGTAAAAATGATGCCGGTGTCACATAGAGACCGCCACCCCGCCCCCTCAGCCATCATAATTTCAACCACTCACATACACTCGGTAATGAATTCGGTCAAATACCTAATGAATATGAATTCCTCATGTTGAGGCAGAATCCACTATCGATAGGCTGAGGAAGTCGGCGAACTCACGGGGGGCGGAATCCACGTGACAGGAGCAAATCCGCCTTTGGAAGAACACTGCTATTTAGAAAACAAGTGACCATTAAGATGACATTATTGTACTACAGATTATTATTCTAGATAACATAATATTCGTCTCGAGAGGAGGTGGATTTCAATATTGACTTTGCCTGATTTTAATTGTTGAGAAACAGACTAAAACAGTTATTTTTCCCTAATTTTCCTATTTAAATGTTTAAATAGATTGCCAACTGTTGTTAATTTTTCTATTAGGTGGCGAGAATAATTATTTTGTTCTGATTCCCAATCAAAAGCCGCTACAAATGAATTTACAAGCTAACGTAATAATTATTTTAATGTATATTTCAAATTTGATTGTTCAACATAGACGGTGAGTCTTCAATAACAAACAATAATATAAATTTCGATAACAGTTATATTAAATCATATTAGTTTTTATCACTTATGATACAACAGTCAAGAAAGTAAAGTGACTTTCAATTCAATATTCCTATAAAATACATTTTTAATATTTTTCTTAAATTATTAAGGCCATCAAATAGAAACATATTTTAGATTTATAATTTAACCAAACAAGTATACACAATCAAATGTTAGCAAATGATGGTCGAAATAAATCAAAAACACGCATATACCTACACCAACACCTGGACCCAATCACATAATGCTTCAGTTCAGTTCAATTAACATTTATTCAATTAATTAATAAATACATCAAGTGATAAATAAAGTGGACAACATTAAAATTAATTAATTAGGATCAAAAATAGAAGCAAAGCTTGTCTCAATTTGACCCCGACAAAAAAAAAAAGTAAAAACTAATAATAAACGCATATCTGGTAGACCTACATTTTGCTTCTTCAAATAAAGAATTAATTAGTATGAATTATATTAAATATAGTAATAATAATATTCCAAAACAATTACGCTTATCGTAAAGTTTAATGGAAAGCGTAGGTTGGGAAAACGCGGTTGTTTCTGTTATATTAAATGTTCTCTGGTTTATTTCGTCATTATTTAAGATATACAGATTTGATGATATGACTTACTGAATTATAATAATTTGGGAAAGAATATGGAATAATCCTATAGAAACATAAAGGGTAAAATATCATTACCATGGTATGAACATTGTCGATGAAATTCTCATTAATGTCCAATACGATATCATCCACATTATATTGTAATTAGGCCTACAAATTATTAACGAATTACTCAAATTAAAGTCATGTTCTTGCCCTCATCATCACCGTCTGACATCACCAAAATGATGACATCACACATGATGCATTGTCAGGGTGATATTTTCAGAATTGGCGGAGTGATAACATTGTAGCATACAACAGAGAACCGCAATTCGTAATTTCTCAACCTACGCGTAAACCGTATATATAAATTCACTTACTGTCGATCCGCCAGAATCGAGCACATAATCAGAATTTGGAGCGAACCAGACTGGAGAAGACAACCGGGATCAACCTGTATATTTTATAGTTTAAAGGTAAAACACATTCGCACAAATACTACTGTATCTGTAACTTAAGCTGTATTAGACGCAAAAGCTAATAAATTAGGATGTAACGACACTAGTCTGAGAAAAAGATACAGAAGTAACAAGAGACTAGATGTTTGGTTTATATTTTATATCGGTGATTGTAGGGTTATTTTCAAAGTCATCATTGTCAATCCCAAATCAAGACGTAGTGTGAAAGCTTGCTAAGGATATGCATCGACGATAATCAGCTATTGTCTAGAAACCTAGTATTTCTGTCATTTAATCTCTGGGTACATGTCATTGTTCAGTTAGTATTCTTATTTAAGAATAGACATACGAAATGAGATTGCTTGTAATTTTGAAACATAGTTGAAATAGCACACATAAACACCTACATTATTGGTATGAACGTAACAAGTCCTAGACATATGCTCGTTTGAAAAATAAAATACTTCTATTAGCATGTAAATATTAGGTCTTAAGCTGAGCACTCACCGCACCCGGGCCCGATGGGCGTCGCCGGCTCGATTCTATGGCGATCGCAATGCCACGACGCGCGCGCAATAGATCGTTCTTAATGACGATTCGTTCTGACTGCCATTGATAATCAGCATGCGGCGTCGCGTTGCGTCGTCTAACGCTCTCATGGCGCGGAGTTGGATCGTTGGCCGGCTTACAGTCATGCATTTTGTTTGCTGTCGACTGCTGCCAGATCGCCGAGTATTCTGATCGACTCTCATTGTAGTACGGTACATGAATAAATAAATTAACTTAACTCAATCGATAAACTTAAGACTTTTATGAAACGTTTGACTATTTGGTTTTTGTCGCTACAGTCTAGCCTAATGTATTTAACTTTGCTATGATTCGGCACATTAAATTCTAATTTTAGTCATGTAAAACTTTATATTTACAGTTATTTTTTTATTCGGAAATACACACTTTCTGAAAAAGAAAAATAGATATTTCAAGAGCCATACAGTACCTTATACCTAAAAATGTATTTTGAAACTAGATGTATAGATAACATTGATCTTGTTTCTTGTTATACTCATGGTTAAAGTGTTATGTGGTACTCTATGGTAAAGCAACAGACCCGAAACTCAGCACCCGTAACCAAAGTAGTATCTTGATAATGTAATAATTATTATATTGACGCATGGGAGCGTTTGTGGCAGCGGTTGTGTTTTGGTCTGTCAACCTTGAGGTCGGGGGTTTGAACCTTCGCTGTGCATTTCGCTTGTGTTCTTGGACAATGCACTTTACCTACGTTTGTCTCTCTCCGCCTAATAATATAAATGGGTCCTCGTTGAAATAATCTGGGGCGCTTAAAAATGTGGCGAGGAAAGGGACTGACCCATACCACACAATGCCAAGGTTTAGTACGATGGGCTAACAGCACATTCCCCTACGGGACTGAATACGGGACTGCCTTTACCTTTATACGATAGAATATATAGATTTCACCTGTTTTTGATATTTTTTGTTACTGAAAAATATTTTAGAATTAACTAACTTTTGATTATTGTTGTATCATGCATAGTTTTATAATTATCCATTTCAAAGTCAAGTAAGTTTAGGCCTAGGAGCCTACATATTTTTTTTTTTTGCTGATCAAAATGATATAATGTTAGAATAATGGAATGTCTTAATGCAAATATGCACAATAGTATTTTCAATATAATTATCCACTTTGGAGACTTTCTTATTTGGTAGATTTATTTTGTGACGGATATTTTAGATATGGAGTTTATTGAGTATACACTTAGAGCAGTAGGCCTACGCATCGCACAGAAGTATGTTTCTCGTAACAGTACCGTTGTTGGAAACAGTTGTAAAACTAATTTACATGTAGCGCCTGCCAAGAGACACTGATATCATAAATATAAAGTTAGTCATTTATGAATTCATATTCTGTTTTTATTAAAGAAAACCTCAAATCAAATCTTCATTTTTAGATCTCCCACTACAATGTATTCTTATCAAAGTTAACATTAAATTATTATTATTACTATTATTATTATTATTATTACCGTACCGTATTATTATTATATTATTATAATTGTTATTATTAAACATAATACTCATCTCATCGTTTCATTAGCAGTATTTTATTATTACAATATTATTATTATTAATTATGTTATTTACATTATTACCGTATACAGTAACTATTATTATTACTATAATAACAATTATTATTATTATTATTATTATGATTATTATTATATTATTATTACCATTAATTTAATATTATCACTATTGAGACTATCATTCTGCCGCCAGTGCTTATCTGTCATTGTCACTTATATTTTACTCAACTTGCGTTCGTATTAATGCTCGAATTGATGTATCAGGCTGTAATACCATTAATTCAAACTCTCTAGCACGTTCTTAATCTTCCTCGCTCGTTGCCATCAAGACAATCTCCTTCAATTTTCCACTTATTGAAATCATCAGCAGATGCAACGGGTCTTCTTCTGCCACTCATCCCGATAGTTTATATTTCCTCTTTCAGTATTGAATAATTTTTACGAAGATGCATGTGTGTACAGCTACATGCTCATTTGAATGCTAAATCACTGATATAATTATTTTTACCCAGGCTATAATCTTCCATAAAAATGCTCTCCTTTAATTATAGAATAGCATACTGTCTTTATGTCCAGTAGCCTAATATAAGTACACTCTTCGAAAAAGGTCGAAGACTTCTCATGGTCTACATCACCAGGAATGTCGCTGCACTGCTATCAAAGTTCCCATGGTGTCCTCCCGAATTTATTTAAACCAAGTTACTTTACTAGATTCTACTCAAACTATATCTAATATACAGATTTCTTTTTTTTTTTGTTAAAGGCTTACATATTTAAATTATTAGTTTTTTTTCACTTAGTTGTCTTTAATTTGTATTTTCATCAATTATATCGTAGTTTTCTTCGTATTTTGTTATTTAACAAAAAGCAAAAAGTAGTTTACCAACTCCGTCTTATCTGAAATAATTCGATAAATAATTGCAGCCTGTTCGGCTCCCGCAAAGGCTGGCGTAATAATGACATAGATAATGATAACTGTCAGGCACTTAACACTGCTTTTAACCATCTAAACAACCGAATAAATATGGCAATTACATTTACAACTCAACGTTTTGCGGCACATTATCAATACGTACGTAACCATTCCACCAATGTGAATAATTGAATCACGCCGTGTTCATCACGCACTGAACCAGTATATTAATAATGGCTTGCTAAGTCGTTATTAAGCATACCATCTATAGCAAACTAGCAAATAATTGGTTTTATAACTCCTCATAAAAGGAATTCTGGATTCGTTGTTTCTGCTTCGTACTCCAAGTTTGATCGTTTATTATAAATAATTGAAGCTCAAATGCCAAAAATATTGATTATTAATATTCATCGTTGAACTGTAAGTTCTTTAGGCTCAGTCGAAACTCAATGGTAATCATACATTCGAGAACCTTCAAGCCAGGCCTATTACAATTGCGATATATGTATACATACATACATATACATATATATAATATATATATATTATATAGATACATACATACATACATACATATATATATATATATA
>NW_022712725.1:2378068-2412094 GCF_011630105.1 Anneissia japonica
AAAACAGCAAACGGCCATATAATGCAAAACAATTTAAAATTAAAATTAAAACGGAACAGTATATATATATATGTACATATACATAAGACATATATATCTATATATTAATGAAAGGTAACAGATGAGCACTCCTAGCAATGATTGCAAGGTAACGTTTGTTTTAATATCTGGCTCTCATTATTACTAGACGTCAATCATCTACCGTTACCTAATTTGGACATGTACATACTTCTTTCATCGGTTGGCGAAATGTTTTCGTGTCAGATAAATGCATTCCCTAATACTGTATTGTACACGAATTCAATACGGTACATTATAAAAAGTAGAATTCTCTGATAAGCTGTCTTGATAAACATTCTCCACAGGTCTACCAAAAGTAGAAAGTTAAATTTTTTGTAGCATTTTTTTTCAGTTTTCTAACACAGTAAACCTCACAATACATGTAAATTATTTGAAATTTCTAAGAGTACTCTCAAAATTTAGAGATGATAATATACGATTATCCAGAAGGTAATCTGAAAGTACAATAATACAGAAAACTGTACCAAAATGTATGCATTACTGTATGTTTGTGTGTTTGACTGGTTGCTCTAAACTCGGACAGTCACTGCACCCGCCGGTCGTCGCCCGACGCGATTCTACCGAGAACGCAACGCAACGACGCGCGCGCAACGGATCGTTTTTAATGCTGATCCGTTTCAGAATGCCACCGACAATCAGCAGACGGCGCCGCGGCGTCGCATCGTCTAGCTCTTACAGAGAGCAGAGTTGGCCTTCGTCGTATGACGATGTGAGTGCCCGGCTTAAGGTGCACCTATCACCTTATTGCGTACTCTTTTTCGTTATCATTTGCGTTTTAGTAACGGGTTCTTCAAATGCATCAGTTTATTAGTTTTACTTTAGGAACGACAAAAATTAATTAAACTACTCGGATGCGAACATCACAGTTGCTTGCTTATCACTTGTAAGCCTTGTCACGAAACAGGTTGCGTATTTGGTTACGTTCGTAGACGTGCTTCGTGATACGATAGGTATCGGGATTACATTTTAAGATATTACGGTAACATGTGGCGCACATAAAATCCACATAAATCATTTGTGCACTTAAACTGATACCGATTACTTAATATATAAGTCTACTTATTAGAAACTGAGGCTATGATTTACCCTATATTTGACAATGCTGTACTACTGTTAATTTTGCTTTTGAACTTTGTCATTCCCTGTTTAACCTTGATATTCTTTATGAATATTAATCTATTCTTTTAATTCAAGATTCTCTTATATTAAATTTATTGGTCATAACGACCACCACTACTATGCCTACTACTACCACTACTTCTACTACTAATACTACTTCGATTAGCCCAAATCACTTTTCAAAATTGTGTGTTTCACTAGTTTGTTTGATCCGTCACTTGAAATAATCTTATGGTATAAACTCAAATAGTTTCATTTGGTTTCTGTGATGTATGAACATGGAAAAAATCATAGTCATTGTCGGATGATGATCTGTGTGATAACGGATCGAAACGTCACAAACAGTACGTATATTTAATGGTATACTTACAAGAAATTTTCCATGTTAATATGGTATAATTCTCGTTATTTTTTATGGTATTTTTTATATTTTGCAGACGAAATGGCCGTCAATAAGATTCACATTGGTTTGTTAGTAGTCTTAGTATTACAAAGTATATTCACAGCACAAGTTTCATCGGACCCAGCTCGTGAAGTAGACAATCCACCGACAATGAGCAGGTGGGGAAAACGAGCAAGGACAGGTGAGATGCCAGCATCCAGTTAAACAATATATTACATAATTTATTATATACGCTCAAAGTGGTGAAGCATTATACCCTCCGGTACGTTCACACTAGTCGAACATTTTGATTAAAATATAATCTTTAGTATGCAGAGGAAAGAGCAGCTATGTATGCAGAGGAAAGAGCGCTAAACCATGGTGATAATAATAATGATGACACAGCGGTAAAGGTTTGGTATTCTAACATCGAGCTCTTGGTTTTAATCTCTTGTTGTGCATTTCGCTACTGTTCTGGAGAAAAGCACTTTACATGCATTCTCTCTCTCTCTCTAGAAAATATAGATGGTATGGGTGTATGCAAGGGGGGACCAGGGACAAAAACATGTTTTTAATCAAAAGGAAAGACCACATATAAAATGTTCTTTAACAACAGCAATAAAAATCATTTTCTTTCAGACAATGATCCAAAAGTTTTAACCATTCCACTGTTTGGAGACCAAAAAGTTTCTTGCGTCCGAATAGCCGAAGGAGGAATATATAGATGCATTACGTAAGTAGTTATGAATGAGCTACCATACAGATATTAGTAACGTACTATAACCTAAAAAATCAAAGGACTTGGCCTATGGTTATGCCATTTGTCTCTCTGACGGTCAGTCTGTCAGAGTCAGCGGAGTTATCAAACAATTATTCAATTACTGCATTAGGCCTACGTACATTTAAAGAGACACTATTACGGTAAAATAATTGTCAGTAGCGTTAAAGACATTGACATTTTTCAAAGTCGACATAATGAGAATACTCACATTTATTATATCAAAATAATATGTATAGGCCCTGAAGATGTTTGTAAAAAAAACACATGAATAACACTAATATAATGTGTGTGCGAGTTCAATACTACTTTAGTGCGAGAGATGGAGAAGATTTCTGCCTTCTAACCATTAAAAAAATATTATAATAGACGAAGATGTGGGAACTCCAATTGTAGAACATTCCATGTTTTGGTGGCACAGGTGCATTATGGAGTGGCCGAGCGATAAGGCAGGGGCGCCGCTAACTACAGCCTTAACATCGGCGCTGTTTCCAGTCGCTCCTCGCCTCGGCCACGGTTGGTAGAACCAAGTTTTCTCGGATAAGGACTTAAAATGGGGGTCCAATGTACACGTCTGGCACATGTATGCACTTTAAATAACCCATTGCATCTTTCGGAAGAGTAGGGGTTACCCCGATGCTATGGTTCATTTCACTTGATTTCAGTCCCTGTCGTTGTGGAATGATGTGAACATGTAGATGTGGTCTTATACACCCTCGTCTATAATTAAATTATCAACGAACAGGCCTAATCGAGGACCTATTATAGTTTATTCTGTGCTGGGAGGCGCAAAGCACTAAACTTACATCCCTGAGTGAGAGAAGGGGATTTGTAGAGGTGGATCCTAGGGCACGGATTATAATGAATAATAATAGTAATAATAATAATAGGCCTAATAATAGTAATAATAATAGGTCTAATAATAATAATAATAATAATAATAATAATAATAATAATAATAATAATAATAATATGAGCATTTATATAGCGCCCATTACGCAGGTGATATCAACAAGATACACAAGGAATCTAGAGTCTCACAGCGTTTTATCAAGAATACCGTAATAATGGCTGAAAATACCGTCTTACTTCCCCGTCTTCTGGACTAAATCGGCGTCGGGTATTATAGCTTTGTGTTCGTCGTCAATCAATAGAAAATTCAAAACTAGTGGTAAAATAATCGAGCGCCCCTTTCGCCCACTGTTGGATCCGCCACTGAACTCATGGGTGCACTTCCTGTTTTTCTCTCTTTCTTTTTCCTCCCTTTTCCTCTTCTCACTATGTTTTTCTTTTCCTGGACTGACGAAGAGGTGGGAAAGACACGGGGCACGGGCCCTTGTGTCCTTCTGCTGTATCGGCCCCTGACGCAAGTGTAGCAGAGCCGTCCTCTGGAATTCTTTCCAGTGTCGGTTTTTAGAGTAGCAGTTGGCATACACTATTGTTTTGTATTTTACATTTTTATTCTAGCACATATGAGCTTATATATCCTATTATTTCTGAGACGCATGAAAGTTTTCCATTCTTTAAAAAAATTATTTTTTGAGGGCTGAGTGTAATACTGTCTCCACCAAACCTCTTATTGACTGTTGTTGAAGTGTCCAGCTTTTAACACGTTTTCAACAAAATATGTCATATTTGCTAGACCGCGCTTGTATAAGTATATTTCTTGTTTTCCTCATTGGTATCAATTCATGATCCATTTGTTGGAAGTTATGGTATTATTTGTGTGCCAACCTCTGTCTAGTTAGCGCCAAAATCCAGATAATAAACTCGAACAGAGAATAAACACTCTTTTCATAAACTTCAGTTGCCGTTTTATCCAACCCGTTAACAGCACTAACAACCTCCTTAGTATGACGTCAGTATAGAATACCAATTACAATACACGTAAACTATTATGAAAACCTTCAATTTGGATAATACAAGTAATAGGTAAATCGAAAATTGTATAATCAATTGATACGAACAATTTCGTATAACATAACTGCAATTTAGAATCTGGTTATTTGTAATTTAAAAATACTAGTTTCTGTGTTACGACAGTGAGGTAATGTGAATATTGATCCTTTTTAAAATTAATGTAACTCAAGAAGTTTTCAACTTTTGTTGCATTTAGAGTGTTTTATACTGAATAAATAAAAAAAATAAATAGATATAGACCTAAGTTGCGATCTTCATGGCATGGTCAAAGCTATAATAAAATGATTAGTGTTGAAGCGTTTATTGAATAATTCCTGTTGACATTCCGAAAGCTGATGTTGTAAGTATTGACTTACTATAGTCACATTCATAATGAGAGGTCAATGATACCGGTAGTAATTATCATCAAAATATTTGTTGTACAGTATTTGTATATTGCATGTTGTTCCAGTCGCTGTTTGTTATGTTATATATCTTTGTGCTACTTGCGGGGTTTTAAGAAAATCTGAAATCCCTCAAGCTTGTTGATTGTTATGGAGACTTGTCTTGTGCTTGACAGTAGTCAACATGAATGACGCGTTGTAAAAACACAGTGCAAGTACGAAAATATCAGTGTTATGTCTAATATCTTAAAAATCGACCAAAAACATTTAAATTGCTTTTTTAAAAGTTTTAGTTAGCCACTGATAGAAACAACTGAGTTCGAAGACTTTTTACTACAAAATGTTTATTTAACTCTTAATAATTATCAAGGGAAAAAAAATCTCATTTCAAAGTTCAATTTGCTGCTAACTGGCCTAAATTTGGGGATTGTCGTTTTTCAATTGAATCTATATTTCTCCCCTTTCTAATCCAATTTTATATAATTATAATTCTTTTGGAATGACTCGGATATAATATATAATATTAATTTTAAGATTTGGATACATTCTAGTCACACACTGAAAAGGTTATTAGTTAATAAACCAGCAGCATGAATATTATTATACATAGAAGCAGCAATGCGTCTTTCGTGCAATATCGATATCGTCACGTACTAGGCCTCAGTGTGTATTTCGAGCTGCACAAATCAATCAGAAATATTTACAGATTAAATGTTGTGTTTATTATTAGGCCTAATGATACGTTATATTGGCGTGATAAATTAATACTCACTAATGAATGCTCACTAATGAATAGAACCTTTTAAGAATTCCGTAGTGTGTTGAACTTAAAGTTTGCCTCTAGCATGACCTATGACCTTTATGGTCAATATCAAAAGAACAAATTTTTTTGACGCTGAAGGAAAGCCTCCTCACTTTGTTTCCGGAGCTACTCAGAAAACTACGACTTTAACCTGCAGATCATTACAACGTGCGTGTCGATGAATACAGCAGTCATTGAATACATTCAACTAGAAACTATATCAATTTCCTGTTGGCATTCATTTACGCCTCCGAAAAGAATATTGTATTGGAATGTGCTTGCAACCATTTCTGTGTCAAATTACTAACTGATGTCTTGCTATTTAACCAGCTGACGGTCGGAATCCTTAGATTAATTCGAGCAGCCAATTAAGGTTAATGATCGATTTCGTGGTATATTATAAGTCGGGCGATTTTCTCTAGAGAAGTGAAACTTATCTAAGCAACGTGTACTAGTTGAATGTAGGACAATCCATGATTGTAACTATAATAGATTATTAATTGTTTCCACAACTTATGCTTGGACTGAACATCAGCTTTTAGCAACATTTGATGATAAAACTGTGCAATATGTCAGCTAAACAAAAGTGACATTCATCAGCTCATAAACTCTTACCAAATTAAACTCTCTGAAATTCTTGTTGATAAGTAACTTTTGATTGACAATTCTTTCTTTCTCTACTTGATTGATATACTGAGCTGACCTTTGCTGTCAGACTTTCTCCAACACTAAGTTGTGGCTGTTTTTTTTCTATTAATATCAGTTCCATACCATACAAAAATTGATACCAGGAGATGTCAATAGAAACAGAAATACAATACATTAGATTCAACAAAAGCCCTTCAAATGCGTTGAATGTCAAAACATAATCATCTGTTCTACTCCAAACAATATTTGTCTGCAAATTTATTTAAAAATTATTGCCGAAGGTAAGGTAGAGGTATGTTTTAATCTAAAATTGAGATCAATATTAGCTCGCTATAATCGCAATTACTTTTTACATAATATTTATTATTATTTTTAAAATGCCCAAGGGCCTCTATAAACATTTTGTAACTTTCATATACGGTAGAAACATTTAATTATGAAAATTCAAAATTATATATAGTAAAAACTAGATTACAATGTTCATGCAAAATGAGCAAAAAGTCAACGCTTAAATTTGTATTTTAGATTCTGATGTTAAACTAAGCTAATACTGAAATCAATATATGAATACCTTAGTTACTATATTTATTTATTTATTATTTTGGGTTAGCTAAGCTTCACAGACAACGAATCAACATCCGCTGTTTTGGTGCGTTTTACGACGCGACGCTATTTGCTGATTGTTGTGGCGGACTGCCACCGACAGATCGTCATATAAAAAATGATCCGTTACGCGCTTTGTCGAGTAGCGCTATTCACTACAACAAATATTAACAGTCAATTAATGTCCTTACATGTCCAAAACATTGGCAGTTTTATTTGTGTTGTGTCTTACAAGAAGTTCATGGCTTAGTAGATCCTTTTCAAGAGAATGTAATATTTTATTTAAATGTTTGAGGTTTTTCTGGTTTTTACCCCACACTGTAGCGTATTATTTATAAAGTCTATAATTGCTGGTGCGTATTTGGGACATGATGATAGATGTTAGATGTTTTGCTCTTATGAATTTTCAACTGATATGAGCAGTAGTTTTGCATGAAAAATGACAACATACATGAAGAACTTGCCTTACTTGAGCAATTAATAATTTTGTTTAAAATAAAGAGGACAATAGAAACCATTAAGACAATGTTGTAAAATTTGTAGATGTCTTTTAATATCTATCAACTTATAAATGCTTGTTAATTCATGCCTTTAAATGACTTTTTTTTATATAGTTCACCATAAAGACGCAGTGTATGTGATAGTTTTGTTCATTCTAGATTGATATTGAATGATTGTACCTAAATTAATTCTTTTTTTTTATTTTCAGAGGAACAGGAGCATTTGACCAATATGGAAAATAAATAAATACATATTAAAACCCATGGCAGTAGAAGACGTCATTAAAGAGACATATATAAGGCCTATGACAGAAGGTTTATTTGCAATTCTCAAGTACCAATGATTAATAAGCATCTGATCGTGATTCAAAGAGATACGTGGGACATATATAAAAAATAAATAAAGGGAGAACTATCTATGCGATATTTTGTCTTTAATATGTCCAATACTAAAAATACTATGAGGAACCATGACAAAATCTAAAAGTATTGTAAGCTTAAGACGGTTCGTGTGAAAACAGTTAAAAAGCGGACACTTTACCGTTGATTCAAACTTTCACCATACTTTATTTATCTATATAGGCATGTTATATATATAAGTATATATATGCCTATATATATAACATATTATGTTGTGTTAAACTTCAATTGTAATGAAGTCAAGTTCATTATGTACCTATACGATATTTACGATATTTTTTCTTTTCATGTTATTAGGCCTATAGCCTATATATTTGTATATTCATTATAGAAATGACAAACTAGCTTAAAAACGATTAAATTTAAAAACAAAATTAGTTACATATTAAAAGACTAATTATAGCTTATATAAATGATAAAATGTTAAAAGAATGTTGGCCACATTTGTATAGAATAAGCTTTAAGTCAAGTGTGTACTAAATGTTTTTTTTATTCAATAATAAGTGTTAAGTTAATTAAAACTAAAAGTGAGATTTATTAAGTTATGAATTATTTACGGAAAGTTGAAGAATTAAAGTCGTAACAATAGCACGAATCGTTATTAAATTACATTATGTTTTTTTAATGTCATGGGACAAATTAACCTACTGTCAAGCAGGCCTTGTTTATAATACAGTCGTATATTTTTTATCTGAATAAAAATACAAACTTGAAGTTGCTGCGTAATTTTGTGACGTACGAACAATGATGTTTTTCCATTTTACTGAATCATCATTGTGCTAAGAAACAAAACTTTTTAATTAAAAAATATGCACAAATCAGTGTTAATAACATGTGAGATATGTCAGTTTTTATCCAGCTATTTACAAAATAGAATAGATTTAGTGAGGAATATGCACTCGATAGTTTTCAACATGTTATTGAAAAAATAACATGTGTTTTCTGTCAGCTTTGAAATATTGCAAAAAAACTCTTATGTTTCATCCATTAACGTTACCTGTCATCCGTTAAAGTTACCTATTTTTCTGTTAATTATACCACCTCTGTTTTCCATTAACACTTTTTAACGCCGTTAACTTTACTTGTTTTATCTGTTTTGCCTGTTTTATTATTGAGTGTTGTTGTATCTGTTAACGTAATCATTTAACTTTACTCTATCTGTCTTATTAGTTAATTCTATACCAGTGTGATCAGTATACCACTTCAACTATATTAATCCGTTAACTACCTATTGTATCAGCCGTGTTTTATCAAAACTCTACCCGATTTACCTTTCTGTTTTTCAGCGTTAACTCTACTTTTTCACTTTAACTAAATCTAATTTTTCTGCCTGTTATTGTTTAATTACCCTACCTATCCCGCTAAAACTACCAATTTTATCTGTTAAATAAGATAAGATTTTAAAAATGTATAGGCCTGATACTTTTTTCGTTATAAACACATCGCAATAATCTAATATCATTTGTGGGCTGTCGTGACAAATTGAGTCTTGTGGTAAAAACAAATGAAAAATGAATTATTGATATATTTAAATAGACGATTATATAAGCTTTATTTTTGTCTTTGAATCATGTTCGGTTGAGTATAATCGGAGTAAGATCTTTTTTAAGTTCAAATGTCTAAAAACATACTTAAGAGAAAATTGCCTCTAAAGATATTTGTGTTTTTTCTTATCAATTCTGAAAGAATAGCTTTACAAAATGTGCCTAAAAGCCATGTTTACCTTAGGTAACTTAACTCAGAACTTTTCTTGCTATAAAATATACATACCAAGCTTTAGAAACATTGAAAACCAGTTAAATCGATAATAAAATTCCCCTTTTGTATATGCAACCTTAATTTGTTTGCTTCTACTAGTTTGGTTTCGATATTACCGAATGTGAGTATGAGAATGCCATATCCTAAATCCTCCATCCGTATAAATTGCCGTTCTGGACCTTCTCTTTTTTGAATTGCTATATCCGCCGATAGAATCTATTTGAGTACATACGGTACTAAATTACTTTATAACATAACGTGACAAGACTGTAAGTTCCTTGGTGAGAAGAAGCAACGGTGCTGTATACTGGTCGGAGCTTTGCCCTAACACATGACCTAGTGACCAGCCTCAGATCTGTGTGCTTCTGGTTTTTGTTTATTGTGTTACATATGACATTAGCATTATGGTATTAACCTATGAAACAGTGAACTATTAGTTGCCGGATTTTAAAAATAATGTATAAAACGCAGACCTAACCAGTTCAATAATACCATAACTAATACACTATATCAGTCACCTTTCACTATACCCCATGACATTCATGCAAGTAAAAGTTAAATATGTCTAGGCCTAACATTGAACTGTTCTATATTTCGATATTTTCAACAACCAAAAAAATATTGTGCGACGTTTAATATTAGTTCATGGCACAAAAACCATGAAACATAATGAAAACTGTTTCGATTGAGGGTAGCCTAAATAGCAATTATTGCTTGAAACATAAAACTCATCAAACTCTTTTAAAGGATATAAAAATAATCAAAACAATCTACTTGATTTCCAAAGACAGAACACATTAATTTTTGAAATTGATACTAAGAATATAATTGATTTAAAAATAATATAAAAAAAAATATATAGTTCACACAAGAAATTGATGTGATGCTTTTTTAAAGATAAATAAATAAATAATAATAAAAAAAATCCCAAACATGTGTTAAACATTTGTAGTTATTTTAGTACTTAAAGCAGGTACATCAATGCAAGTCGATAGTTTCCTTGAAGTTTGGCAGGCTCAAACTGGGTTTCGACAAACTGGGTTTCGGCAAACTGGGATTCATTGATTTTGAGTTGGCAAACTGGTACTCGGCAAACTGAGATTCGGCAAAGTTGTCTCGGTAATCTGGTATTCGGCAAATTGGATTTCGATCATCTGGCCTAGAACCTTGTAGATACCGGTGTCGGTGTTTGGGTGCGAAAGATCAACACAGCTTACGTTTGAGTAGAGATTTTTATTGCATCCTTACACCAACATGTGGATTGTCATTACACACCCTACCGACCAAATCGGAAAAGGTCCACATTATTTAAAGCAGTTGAGTATGTACTGATTATAAGATTTGTTATTTTCTCTAATAAAAGATGGCAATTCTGGATCCCACAATGGCAATTCTGGATACAACCCTTGACATGGATAGGCCTATTATAATCAATTCCTTCATTTACGCAAATGTCTGACTTCAATACTCTCTGAAGTCCACCAGCCCAATGAGATGTTTCATGTTAAACATTGAGGAAGGGGAAGATTTTTCCGATTTGTAAAGCAACATAAATGGATAAGCTGAACACTATTGTTTATAAATAAAATAAATTTTCCAACATCAGCGGAAAAACTCTTTGTGTCAATGGGCGTAAGTACACCCCAATGGGTGTCACTCGGTCGGGTAATTATTTCCACCTATTGCATTTCCTCGTGTGGACACATAACTGGACCCCTTTTCTCGTTGCGGATTGAAATCGATTTGGATCAGTCCAAAAATAAGGTAGAAGTAAAGACTCCCTTTCTTTTTTATACGCTGGGCAGATTATACATAAATGATACTGTATTCGTCTTCCGTTTCACCAAATTTACCCATGTTACATAATTCAAGTTGCTTATCGTCAGTCAAGTCATTAACCTTCAGGTTATGACCATAATCCTGTCCTAAAGAGTGAGATGCATCTTTAAATTAGAAATTTCATAAATATATTTTTAAGTACCATATATTTCGATTTTGTATCAAAATAAAAAGACATTTTACATGAACCGTTTTGGTGTGCCCAGGATTTTAAATAATGATCTTGGAGTCTTTACACAAATTGCAAACAATATTAATAATGCTAACGGTCTTTTTTCTGCTACCGTAATCATTACTGTCATTTTCACTTCTTGTAAAAGCTGATGTCATTGCCAAACATTTTAGCATCACATTACTGCAGCATCTTTGCAAATTTACTTCTCTCATTATTATCTTCTTTTTACAGTGAGTGTTAAAGTCAGGTCTAAGG
Organism: Anneissia japonica; assembly: GCF_011630105.1. Classification (NCBI taxonomy): domain Eukaryota; kingdom Metazoa; phylum Echinodermata; class Crinoidea; order Comatulida; family Comatulidae; genus Anneissia; species Anneissia japonica. Next base: position 2,389,732 of record NW_022712725.1, read on the forward strand.
ACAATGACAATGTCAATGATATTATTATTATTATTATTATTATTATTATTATTATTATTATTATTATTATTATTATTATTATTATCATTATTATTATTATTATTATTATTATTATTATTATTATTATTATATACCGGTTATTATAATATTACACTTTCTGCCGTCATATATAACGCTTAAGTAAATGTTAATGTTTAGCATAATTTAGCACAGAATATAATGTACTCTGATATAGTATTTATAAAACGGCGACAAGGTTATAATTATGATGATGATGCTAACGATAATTATAATAGTATCAATATTAACTAATCACACTTTCTGTCGTTATATAGAACGCTTCCCACAATTCTGAGGTATTTCTTTCTGTAAGGCAGAATGGTCTTAATGGTCTTTCTTGTGTTCTTGTGGGCAGCAAGATGTTGTATAGTTATACATATATATATATATTTTTTAATTTTCATTTGTATTTGAAATGTTCTTCCTATGGGACTCGTTACTTTCATCTCGTATTCTTTTCAAGAAATTCTAACAGGTGTATTCTTTAGTGAGCGCTTTAAGTGTCTATCATTTTAGTCTTGTCTTTATTATGATACTCTATATCTCTTGTTTACTTAATTTATATAATTCTACACTCGTTACTCTATGTAAGCCCTTATAATCATATCAATCAGCCATTCAATCAGTCAATCAATCAATCAATCAAATCAAACAATCATACAGTACATGTTAAGTTAAATGAGGCTCAGTATATTTCTATCTTTATTATGATACTCTATATTCCTTGCTTACTTAATTTATATAATTATATACTCGTTACTCTATGTAAGGCCTTATAATCATATCAGTCATCTGATCTATCAACTAATCGATCGATCGATCGATCGATCAATCAACCAATCAATCAATCAATCATACATTACATGTTGAGTTACATGGGGTTCAGCATATTTTTTTAGAAAAGTAAGTTGTTTTTTTTTCTTGCTGAAAGTCCTAGTGCAGAAATTAAAAAGGGTCGTGAACCATATCTACAGGTAGTGTATACTGTTCAATTTTTGAGTGTAAAACAGGTACTTGTTTAAAAATCTTGTATTGCGTGGTGGACCTTTAACTTGAACTAGGCCTATGCCAGACAATGTCAATGTAGGAGTCCAGTGAATGCTTACACTTTAGTATAAATAGTATTTGTATTCCGTACTTAAATTAACAGATAACGAGTTGAGAGTCCGAGGTGTAAGGCAGGAACTCCGCTTAACTACAGCCTTAATTGGTGTTGGTCCGAGACCCTTCTTGCCCAGGGCTGGTAAAAACAAGTCGTTTTGGACAAGGATATAAAACCGGATGTTATTTACATTTTAGAAAATCCATTTTCTGATGAGTAGGAGATCACTCCGATGCTCTGACTAATTTCATCACCTGTTTTATAGGATTATGTGAAAATAAAGCTTCTTTAAGTGCCTCTCTCTACAGCTACAGTATTCACGGATTGCGTCCGCACGCAATGGCACCGAGTTATGGATTATTCTCCTACTTTTGCCTTTTTTGTTGGGAGGAAAATGTTTAGTCAAAAGTATGTCAATGTTTTAAGCAAATTGAATTTGAGATGCAGTGTATGTAACATGAAGCAATGCTAATATTTCCCAGGCTAGAATTATATGGGGTACTACAGATCGAATTTCAATCGTTTAGCAAGACTTCAGCTTTTGAGATTTTTTATTTTTATTTTTTATTTTGAGCATAATTGTGTCAACTAGTTTTATGTCAATTATGCAGTTCAGAATAGTGATGGAATTTCAGATTATATAATGCGAATCACTTGGCCAAGTTGCGATAGGGGGGTCTATGCACACTCATATAAAAAGAAATCCAAGAAAAAAAATCATTGTGGTACGCCAAATTGAAAAAGTTTTGTCAATGAAATGAATGAACAATGCCATAGCCAGCTATTGGGACAGTTGTGACAGTCCCACACAAAGCATTAAGCATTTTGCATTAATGTTTGACAAAGGTTGAAGAGGAATTTATAATTAGAAGTGTCGAAGTCACAAACACCAAAAACCAAAAACACCAGAATAATTTGATGACCAGAATTAAAAAGGTTAATACTTGACAACTACATGACGTCTCGATTATATGAATTTGTTTGCGTGTAGTCTGAAGAGGTTCCTGTAACGAATGAGCATGTATACATTTTTTGCTACATAATGACAACATTTTTACTTAACTAAATACTAAATATGAAATAAGTGATGACTTCTGTAGTGCGGTAAGCTCCTTGGCTATGAAAGATTGAAAAAACGATATCTGCTTCCAAAGATCTTGAGACAAATTAATAAATTCACAGTCGATGAGATAAACGTTTTCTGATGCAGCATTATAAAAATAGGGTCCAACATGTGTGATTTACTGAGCGCTTAAAATATTTTCTATGTTTTCTAGAGCTTTTTTGTATGTAATATTTTCAGATCTTGCTAATTATAAACATCTTGTGGTGATCTCATGTTCACAACAAAGCCTAAAATTATAATTATTCCATTTCATTTCACAATTCTATTCATATTAACATTCTTAGAATTCTTAACAAAAAAGAAAGAAATAAATAAAGTATAAAGAAAAGGCAAACAAATGGAAAGAAAGAAAAGAAAAATGAAATATAAATAAACAAAATAAAGTAAGTAGTAAAATATAATGAGAAAAGAAAAAATAATAAGGAAAGGAATGAAATGACTTTGAAGAATAAAATTGGTAAAAGAATATTAAAAAAAAAAAACAAACTAACAGGAAGGAAAATAAAAAGAAAGGAATGGTACGTATATATCTAAGGAATGGAGGCCCACACGCTTCTCTCTAACTTTTTCAATTAGTAGGACTATTTCTAAGATAATGACTAATTTCTTTTTCAATTAAAATGTAGGCCTATTCATAATATAATATAAAAATCACAAAACGCAATATGCTAATTAGATTGTTTAGTCAATGGCTGTCGATAACTGATCATATTATTAAGTCCAAGAATCAAACCCAGTACAAGTTTTAATTGGTGACAAAACCTAAATGTGAATGAAGTATAAAAACATTAAATTGCTGAGGTCCATCGTAATTCTGCATTAAGAAGAAAAAAAAAAGTTAGAAAATAGAAATCAAACGCATGTTGAATGATTGAACAACACATGAAAGTGACATGTAAGTACAGTTTGATAGGAGTCGGAAAATACTTACTGCGCATTAACTTCATTTTACAAACCTTCACACAGTTCTACTAACATCTACAACGTGCCCAATAAATCCGCCGACCTATCATCCTCGCATACTTAAACATTTTCTAGATCTTTGTTTACATCCGATATTCCATTGTGAATATACCGCGTCCGTTTACCTTTTATGGGCGACAACATGAATTGATTATATTGAAACAGTTCATGGCCAAAGAGGCAACCCACATTCATGTTTTTGCTTTCTTTAATGTCTTTTGAAAACTTAACTGCAATGAAACCCATGTCCAAAAATAAATAAATACAATATCTTTTTTTGTATTTATTTTTAGAGTAATACAAATCTAAAAAAGGAAACAAATTAAACAAAATTTAGAGGATCAAACATAGGAGGCGACAAAATACCCATAAACATAACTACGATTTTAAATCTGATTTTTAGTTAATTAGAATATTATTTTGAAGGTTTTCATGGGATAAAAAAAACATCAAAATCTATTTATTTATTTATTTATTTTATTAAATATTTGACAAAATATAATTATATATTGTTGTTGTGATTTATTCATATTATAAATAGGACATCATGGCCAACACACAATGAAATACAGAAAGAAGAAGTTGAATGGAATTAACACGTAATGACCTGTTTACTCACTAGTATAATAGAAAGGAAGTGATGAATATCATCTAAGAAAGTTAAATACAGTGTTGGAATAAGGGACCTGGTGGTACATCGTGTAGCATAGCTCTCAACAAATGTTGTCCTAAAAATAAATACATTGTGTAGTAACCCGAAACACGTTTACAATTAAATCTTAGTTTTTTTCTTAAAATATGTTGTGTTTTTCATCGATTTACGTCAGTTTGGGTCCATTATCAAGGACTTTAGTTCGAAAGATCTGCATATTTGTTTACTCAGGAAGTACGAGAAGACATCCTTACGTTCCACCAAAGCTGAACTGGATTATAATTTCTTACATAAGAATAATGTTGTACATATGCTGTAGGAAAATGTATGTTAAGTCAACCAATATCATTACGATAGGCTGCAACAGAATCCGCGACGGGAAGTGGATTTCACTATAGATTATATATTACCACTGCTAATTATTAAGCCCATAAGGTATTTCTAGTAGACATGCCTTATACTAGGTAACAGCATAATTGTTGTATTATCAAAGTGCCAGATGTAGCGCACAGGTCGTTAAGCAGCTACTTCTTTCTTCATCAATGACATGGAAATAATTCTCTGTTTTGGTTTACAAACATGAGACGTGATAGCCTTAATACTAAATATTTTGAGAGAATTTGGCGCAATATTTCATTGGCTTACAAAAACATGCCAAGCGTCAAGATCGTCTGTTGTAGCTAATTTGTGTAAAAAACTCAACATGTAAGTGCAGTGTTCTTGGGTACTGAAAATAGAAGTATTTAATGATGAGTTAAAGAAGAAATGGTAAGGTTCATGTTAACCATCATAAATAGACTTTGAACTGAAAAAACTCCACAGGTTGTCTGTTTTAACTTTTCTGTTTATGATGAATCATATTATTATTATTATTATTATTATTATTATTATTATTATTATTATTATTATTATTATTTTATTAATATTAATAATAATGATATTATTATTATTATTATTATTATTATTATTATTATTATTATTATTATTATTATATTATTATTATTAAGCCTAGCTAGAACAGCTATCAGTGTGTTCAAATATTGTTACTTTTTCCCTATAATGTTGTCTCTCATTAGGCCTAAACCTTTAATATTATAATACATGTGAACCATGGTTGATCCGGGTCCTATGTTTGTTATCGCACATTGGATCAATATCCAATGGAATTATTGCTCCTGAAGATTGGGAACAACAAGTCTACTCAAACTTCTGGACCTTCCTGTGTTCAGAATCACACTTTTCTGAAGCTCATCTATTCTGGTCTCTATACTAATGTGTTAATGTGTTCCAGTCTTTTCTTTAATTTCTTTGGAACTGTTCCAAGTGTACTGATTACAACAGGAATGACCATTGTGCTAATTTTCCATTAGTTTTTTTCAGTTATTATTATTATTATTATTATTATTATTATTATTACTGTTCTTGTTGTTTGTTATTATTATTATTATTATTATTATTATTATTAGTATTATTATTATTATTATTATTATTATTATTATTATTATTATCCTAGAAACCGTCATCCCCAGTCATTTAGTGCTAGAAGTATTAAATATAATTTTTAAACTGATTAATTTTAAAATGGTATTTTATTTACTTTTTATATAATGTATTTGTAATCGTCACGAGCTACTTTTAATTTTCATGTTATGGATAAAAGACGCTTTACCTTACCTTACATTATTAAAAACACTAATTTTGACTGCACTCAGGCCTATAGATTGTACTATTATTATTATTATTATTATTATTATTATTATTATTATTATTATTATTATTATTATTATTATTATTATTTGGTGTGAAATTGTCGTATCACCCTAATAAACATATACTTTAAATTTATTTCATATTATTTGAAAAAATGAATTTTATGGACAGTCATGACAGAACGGATTGACGCGATTGTTCCACGGGTTGTTTTACATGCAATTAATGATATCAATCTGTTTAAAAAAATATGTTTACAGGCATGCTAGTCATTATCTAATCAAAAATAATACTACAAGAACTCGTGAATGTATTGCTTTTCATATATTACAAAGCAATACTGCAATGTATCGTCTGATTACACATAAATCACTGTTTTGAAATCCATATATCATTACATATGGTACTATTCTATCTATTCGGCTAAGTATCAATGACTAATATAATATATAAGCCTTGTTTTTTATGCGATTTTCCAATCAAAATATACAGAGAAAGATACACGTTAAGAAATTGATGGTTCTTTATAGCGATACTAGCTTTCTTCATGACTAAACAAATTGCAATTCAAATTTCAAATAATGATAACTTCATTTAATACGTAATTACTCGAGACGCTGGTAGATATCTCTTCGTTAATTAAGTATAACTTTACAGAATTGTTAAATGCTGGTATGCCTACTGGGAATATCATCATGTTCTGATACCCTGGTATTGTGACGAGGTTAGGGATTCAATATGCAAGTAATCATGGAGATGAAAATTCGGGGTAAAATAGAATTAAATTATAAATCTATTGTCGATGTGCATAAGCAATAGGAGTATGCAATCATCATAGATGATAACGATGATGGTGATAATAATGACGATGATGATGATGGTGATTGGTGATGGTGGTTAAAATGATGACGTAAAGGTGGAAGTGGTGGAGGTCAGGATGATGGTGACTACTTCTACTACTACTACTACTACTACTACTACTACTACTACTACTACTACTACTACTACTACTACTACTACTACTAATAATAATAATAATAATAATAATAATAATAATAATAATAATATGAATGGTGATAATTCATGTGGAAGTGTCTTGTAAACCTTACTATCTCTAGGTTAAAATCCTGAAAACCAACAGCATTTGTTTTTTCCTGCTAAAAAAAACCTAATATGCTTACAGTAATTTGTAAGACTCTTAATTTTACCTAGTATAGTATAAAGTATCATTATAGACCTAGTTTGTAATCGGCGACATACGTTTCTCTCAATCTAGGCTCACGTGTATAAATTCCAAACCATCTAGTCTTAATATAGTCTGCAAGAAACACCATTCGTTACAGGCAGATCTTTGATTGTTACAAAAGTCAAAAATCGACTGGAGTAAAGATTAATAACAAAGGACTAGATGGTTGACACCAAAGTCTCCGTAGGCGATCGTGCCGGACATAAATTATTCAATTAATCACGTTATCAATGATCTACTATCTACATAGTTTATGATAAAGTTATGAATGATCGTAAGTTGTAACCAATCATCACATATTTAACTTTACAGATTGATTAAGACACTGATGAGACCATTGTTATTTATATCAGTAAAAATTACCGTACTCTACTTTTAGTGATGAATAGCAGACATTTGTTGTTAAATTAATCTGCATAGGCCTATATATATATATATATATATATATATTATTTGAAAGTTTAAAAAAGGAATCTGCTATTGTGAAAAGAGTGTATCCATCTAATGTATCATGATAGTATGTAAGTACCTGGCGTTAGAATAGACGACGAAGATGATGGTGATAGTGAAAAATATGAAGATGATAACAGTGATGGTACGGTGAGGAAAATTGTTTATGTAAGTAACAAACTCCCAACACAATGCTAAAAAAAAAACACATTACTAATTACGGTATATGGCAGAAATTTACAAATTTAACACCAGGTACTCGGCGGCAACAACTACGGGTACCAGTATGCCTTATTGGACACTCATTCGTCACCAGGCTGGGTCGTTTAATGAATGAACAAGCCCAATTTTCCAACTTAAACTTTTCGGGGTACCAGTATGCCTTATTGGACACTCATTCGTCACCAGGCTGGGTCGTTTAATGAATGAACAAAGCCCAATTTTCCAACTTAAACTTTTCGGAGGACTATTACACTAGCGTTCAATAACGATTACGTGGAGGTTTAAAGGTAGCACCAATTTATATGAGCTTGTCAGGTCCTCGTCATTGCGCCTCAGATATTGTTCACTACAAGTTGGAGAACAATGGATGTGATGGTATAATGGTGATGATGATGATGATGATGACGGCGATGATAATTTGGAATGATGATAATGATGGTGGTGATGATGATGACCAATTAATATTATGATAAAAATGATGACGATGACGGCGACAATGATGATGGTTAGGCCTATGTGTTTTAAATTTATAATTTATAAACTATGAATACAATGATGCAGATGACAAAGAGAATGTGAGTACTATAATGCTGAGCAGAGAGAACGGCAATGATGATGTTGATTATTGCTACAGCAGTTGTCAGGTAAGATCAACAGTATATTTTACTAAAATCAATTAAATCAATTACATTCTTGTTTTTTTTTTTTGTTTTTTTTTTTTGTTTTTTTTTTTAATATAAAGTCAGAAAAGAACCTACTCGTACATACGGATATCAGATTTGAATTTTATACGGTTTTGTTTGCATTATCATTAATTACTTTTGAAACCTTAAACGACAACTGCCGGGAGGAAATTACACCAAAATCAATTATTGTGGTATATCTAGATCTATCTATAGGCAGTACGGTAATATTTGAAAAATTACTACTCTAATCTTTCTGACAAATTCACCTGTAGTCTACACAAGCCGCATGAGTCATTGCAATTTTTAAGATAAATATATATTATGGATATCATGTTTCAAAGCAAATCAAAGACTCATTAGCAGTTAGGCTATTTTACAAAGCGCATGTACTGGGGGTAATTTGGCGTTTGAATTAAAAAAATCATTTTAACACTTGCATTATGTTTGATACCCTTCTCTAGATGTATCTAGGAGTAGAGTATTAAAATGAGAACTGGATTGACCGGGAACGCGAAGGTTAAGTGGAGGAGCGCGAATGTTAAGTGAAGGGGCTCGATTATCATTGTGGTTCTGTTGTCTTATAAAATATATATCTTATGAGTTCGAATCCCGGTTTGGGCACCTATTTTTCACACTCGCAGATTCCTCTTCTTTAACGTTTAAACAATTACTCATATTTACAGCTTTACCGCAAGACGATTTAGAGTTTATCTCTATCATATTATTATTTATCTATAAAAAAAAACATCTCTTCGAAAATCTCAGACCTTCTTGTCGTCAATTGAGGTTTTGTCTTTATAATGATGAATTGGATGTAGGCCTAATTGCATAGATTTATTTTTTTCTGTCTAAAATTAGTACGTTTTGTTTGATACTTAAAAAATATAACTTTCTTTTCCAATACCTTAAATTTATTAACATATATAGAAAGTGCATCTCGGAGGTCGTTCATATCCGCAGATCGACATTCAGGTGTCAGTATTATCACAGTCTTCGCGGTCGATACGATAATGAATCGACTGAATAACTTCCTCGTCTTAACCAAATTATATCTTGCTAAGTCTTCGAAAGAGAAAGCATATAAAAATGATGGAATAGTTTGTAACTGGTTTCAGCTTTAAAGATTAAAACGGAACAGAAGAGAAAATCAAAAAGAAAAATATATATTGTTTCCAAATGATCGATGAGACAATAAACTAATAAACTTCAAAAATATGACAATACTTTTGATAACGATCATATCAGGCAATGCCTGAATACTTTATTAAGCCTAGCCATTGCTATGCCACCGTCGGTGTACAGAGATTACATATAGACAATCTTATTTATACTAAGTGAAATTTGTTACACTCAATCTATACGTAATTAAAACTACTAGATCATGAATAAAAACAAATGTACAAACGAACTCAACAAACAACTCTACCATGTTAATTTAAATTTATCATTCTGATTTCACTTCATTCCGTTTAGGGTTTTACATTGGTTTTTTATTCATGATCTTGTTATTTACAACTTTATGCGGTTGAACTACGTATAGATTGAAGTGTCACAAACTTCACTTCGTATAAATAAGATTGCCTATGGAATCTCTGTACACCGATTGTGACAGTGGGATCTGTCGAAACATGGTATGTAGTGTAGTGCCTAGCAATGGCTAGGCCTAATAAAGTATTCAGGCATTGCCTGATATGATCGTTATCAAAAGTATTGTCATATTTTTGAATTTAATTTATACATTATACAAACAGATCTACACTTCTAATTTGTTATTCCGAGAGGTTTACTTGCTTAACAACGATATATTATCATATACTACTGCCTGTTACCTATTTGACCTATTATTTATTTAAAAAAAACAACACCATAATTCGTAGTCTATATTATTAAAATTGAGTTATTAAATATATCTGTATCACTTTCGATTAATGTAATAGAGCCGAGTATATTTATTAAATAGGCCAATGTCATTCATTATCTCAAAGGCATCAATATTCCTTTTCAGCGTCATAATTCACGATTATAGCTAGCATTTGCGGTTTGTGTTATGGTTAAGTACCTTGTACTTACACTATTGTCGGCATTATTGTACAGACGAAAGTGTGTAAATCGCGAGTAATTGCATTTTCAATTTCACTTTTATATTAATTTATCAGCAATGATTATATTTGGTTTAAGTGTTGTCTTGTGTTTTAGCTTCATACACATTGTTAGTATTATTATTATTATTATTATTATTATTATTATTGTTATTATTATTATTATCATTATTTAATATTATTATTATGTATATTACAGTATTTTTATTATTATTGTAATTATTATTACAGATATTATTATCAATTTTTATTATTAGGGGCCTATTGGACATACAAAATAACAATAATTGTTATTATTGTTAGCATTATTATTATTATTATTATTATTATTATTATTATTATTATTATTATTATTATTATTATTGAGGAGAAGAAGGAGGAGGATGGCTGAGTGGTTAATGTAGAAGTGCTGCAGCTTACAGCCATAATTAACTGTTTTTATGCAGAAGGCCAAGGATTGCCAAGCAGTGAAATTAATCACTACCGGTATTCCAAGTGCCATTATCCCTTCATAAGACAAACATAAACACAAGATGATCTACATAAACTAAGTCTCATTATGAGGATTAGAGAGTTGAGTTGTTTTGGTCGTGATAAAAAATCCTGTTACCGTGACGGCATTTGAACCCGGGCCTGGGATTGGAAGGCAAGTATCTTAACAACCAAGCTGTTTAATTCCACTCGATTCTCGGCGCTGGTTCGAACGCTTAAACCGTCGGATAAAGACTATAAACCCAATTTGGCACATGTACACTTTAAAGAACCCAATACATCTTTCGGGACGAGCAGGGGGTTACTCCGGTGTGATGGTCCATTAAGCCCCTGCTGTGGACAGACGAGAGTAGCTGTAGTTTACCGGGTAGCTCAGACACCCAAAGACTCTTAGGCTTTGCTTCTTCTTCAACGTGCAATCGTTGATAAACTGAAATTTAGGGGAGAAGCAAGTTACTGTAAGAGCCAGTCCACGCCTCGAGCGCTTTCAGACCGTTTCGGTATAAAGCAGTATCTAACTACATTATTATTAAGAGCAGCGGCTACAGCAACAGCATTGCAGTAGATATGTGTTGTTTGATGTGAAAGGAATGAAATGAGAGAACAAATTTTGCTTAGTCTAGTCAATACTAGAATTACCTGTTTGAATTACTAGCATGAAATCATGTGTAATTTGCTTCCTCCAATAATTTGATTACTGTCTGAAAATCAAGTTTGCAAATGTAATAGTTTATTGCCTCAATATTATACGACTTAAGGAAGTAAATATAAACTTTTTTTTCCATGTGACGTAATTTAAGGATTTTGTCGAAACAGCACTTACAGAAAAATAATGTATTCGTTGAAAATGCTCACTCAAACAAATATAACGTTACTCTCTGTTAGTGTACATTTTTTTTTGTTTTAAAGCAAAAGTGTTATAAAAGTAATGATTACATTACAAGTTCATCATGATTTTACCATATGTTAGAATTAATGGATTAATGTACGTAAAAGAAAGACAAAGTAACGCCAGATTTTCATAAAATCGCTACGCTGCCACTTACAGTATTTTCTGTAAAGCCGGATAATAACTGCGCCCGACGGTCGCCGGTCAACACGATTCTAGGGAGAAAGGAACGCCTCGACATTCTTTATTATAATTATCATTAATATTATTACTCTCCTTATCTATATTACAATTACGCTTATTTCAAAGCCTAAAATTGCAAGAGAAAATCGAGGGCCTCAATAAACGTCTGGGATTCGGAACCTACCGGTCAGAAAAACTTCGATAACATGGAATCATCAAAGTCTCGATCGCCCGAATGAATATCAATCCATATTTCAGGTTAATTGTGGGAAAAATAATGACATTTTTTCACTGGACAACATGTCTTTCACTGGACCTTGTTTAAGTATTGCTGCATTCCGTAGCGGTGTCTCAGTTCGTTTTGCGGTGTTATATGGAACGCCAAAGAATCAACATTTAACGTACAGTTTTGTGGTTTCATGTGCAACGCCAAAACTTTCAAATACAGTCAATTTTTAAGCACACTCGGTTTTCAGGGACACTCGGTTAACAAACACAGTCGATTTTCGTCAAGCACAGTCAGTTTTCGGGTTCTCAATGTGTTTAGTAAAACTTTGCTTTAGCAAAATATATGTTAGCCTATATTGTAGGACATCTATTGCAAATCATGTTAATTTTAATTTAAGTGTAAACTAAAACGTTTTCCAAAAAAAATTATGGAGAGAATACAAGATATTTCCCCATACCAATTAACACTATTGCTGCTTTACCTCATTTTAGTGGTTTCTAAATATCTGTTTGTTATGAAAAATGATATGGAACTGTTATCAAAATCATGCAACTTATTTTCTTTTAGTGGTCATATTGTTAGTTTAAGGAGTAGCTGGCTCATCTTGAGTTATAGTAATGTAATTTGCTTAAGCTACCTCTGTCCAGCATTTCAATTGTTGTTTTTGTCACATATTATATTTTATTGTACCTGCAATTGTAAATGTTGGTTAATTAAATAAATGAAATGAAATGAAATTATTTTTATCGAAACTAGTCGCGACGTTCACATACCAGAGGGTAAGCGCGCGAAGCGAGCGCACCCTCTAGTTATTATAAACAGTATTTATGTCATCATCATTATAATTAGAAATGTTATCATAATTACTTCGATTACTATTTTAAAAAAGGCTATTATCATTATTTTAATTATAAATGTAATTATATTATTATTATTATTATTATTATTATTATTATTATTATTATTATTATTACTATCATCATTATCATCACCATCATTATTATTAGGTTAAAATGAGTATTGTTATAAAGGTAGCACAGGTATGATTGGCAACAATTAAAATATCATATCGTAATATCTCAGACTCTTTCATGTGCCGAAGTTTATTGTTTCTTTGTCCAAAATATACATTTAGCTAATAGAGTGAAACTTTTAAACAGAGTATCATCGTTTCAACAAATTAATTTTCACGACCCAGTAGCAAAATTGCTGAATTTACTGTAGATCATTAAACTGGTAAGGTTAAACTAGTAAGCATTAGCCGACTAAACTAGTAGTAACTATAGAGAGACCGTTAACCTAGTAACCAGCTGTGTTGATATAACTTTTCAATACATTATTTTAGCTCATATACAGTATAGATCATTTACTAACTGTTTAAAGGTATAATAAAATTACTGTATATAATAAATCATATCATAAAAATACATAATATAATCGTATTATAACTTTATTATATACAAACATCTTATTATGGTAATCTTAAACGTATTAGTACATCAAATTAAGTAAGTCATACCATTTTTTAAAGAAAATGATGACAATAATAAAGATAATATTAATAATATTGATAATAGTAATAATAATAGACCTAATATTAATAATAATATTAATAATAATAATAATAATAATAATAATAATAATAATAATAATAATAATAATAATAATAATAATAATAATAATAATAATATACAGTAACTATATTCATGGACGGTGGTATTACCATCTATGATTCGCATTGCTAACACTTTTTTTTTATCAGTCAACGAGTGAACACATGGGACGGAGCGTTTCACATTAGTAGATAAGAAAGGCGAACTTTTGGATTTCCCTGCAACATCTGTCATCGTAACCTTCCAGCGACGGACTTCGCAAGATGTTGAGACATAAACGTATATCATAGAGAGTCGAAATAAAGCTGTCCTTAGTGCAGAAATAGTATTTGAGCCTAATTGATAGTATATATAGAAGAGGAATCTGCGAGGATTTGAACCTGGGACCTTCTGCTGTCTCATGTATAAAGCATTACCACAAGACGATTTAGAGTTTATCTCTTCACGCGTTACATTATATATTACATGCATACTCGTTATTACTTAGGACTCAAACATGCACGACAAACCGTATCTATACATGATAGTAGAACACTCCGTGTGTATCTGTTTACATTGGGCCTATAGGCCTACTGGTTTCTTTTGTGGCTGTAGCTGCAGCTGGTCGCTCGAATCGCATTCCACAGTCTTGGGTACAAATCCTTCACACACCAAATTTGAATATCTCTTCTTACGAAGTCTGACAAATGAGTCTTAACGCAATATTCTGCTCCACTTTGCATCATAGGTCTAATCAAGAGGCAGAGATGGACCTACTTTTGACATTGAAAAGAGAAAACTACGATATCATTACCCAGACTACTGTTACATAAATACTTGTCAGATCAATAATGAGGAATCATGCGTAATTCGCATCAATTAGTTTAAGCACTCTAGTTTTAAATTAATTGAATTTACAATGCAGTTTATTACCACGTACAGTAATGCACCTTTTAAAGAAGTAAAATATATTCATATTTATTTTAACTGGTTTATTAGAATTTTAATACTGAGACTCAAGATTTAAGCAACTTTATTGTCTGTAATACATAATAAAATATAAACAGAACATTAAATTACTCGACAAGATTTAAAAGTTACATCATCATACAATAAAAGTGACGTCATTTGTTAAATTTAGTAAACCAAAAGCTACTCTCAGTTCATGAGAAGAAATTCTATTTTTTTACATTAATAATTTTGTTACATTTTACTCCTATTTTGGAAAAGCCCCATAGTGTCGCCTTTTGTGTTAAAAAATTCAAATTTATTGTTACAAAAATTATGATGATGATAATTTCTTCTTAATTCCACCAATAAGGCTAATTTTGGTTTGGCAAACTAAATGAGAGATGGCTAAAGTTGTTGGAATAGGTTCATGATGTCTCTAATACAGTATATTACGATGATTCATTGGCTTAACTACAATAGCATGTTACAATGATACGATTGCAAATACATAAAACAAAAAATATACATATTTATAGATTTTTATATACAGATTTGTTATTCTTTAAAAAGCAATTTTACAAGATGACCGCATAATTATCTAATCAATTAAATGAATTTAAGCGTAAATTTGGTTTAAAGAAAGTGTCATATTCCAGCATTTAACCGATCAGTTCTTTGAATAATTCAATTTCAGAAGAGAACTAGTAACGCATTCACACTATCTTGATTGGACACTTCGATCGATTGATGTTGTGACGTCATGCCTTGCGCGTGTCTTGATCTGAAAGAAACGTATATACAAATTTCTTAATACCAAGTTATAAATCAAACTGCTTATGGGTTTTGTAAAATTTGAAGATTAGCTACCTTAGGGAGAATGCATTTATACGGAAGTCAATGACTGAAAAATATTAAAGCAAAAACTCAAAATAGATATCGCATTAGTAAAAGATAAATGGGTGGATAACAACAGAAAGAATCAAGATATATAAGTATTACAACCATGGAAATACAAAGAATTAAATAACGAATAACATGTATAAAATAATACGACAGAAAAAGGCATAGAATGTGTTGAGCTAAACACAATGAATTTAATATTTTGATTGTTTTATATACATCATCATCATCATGTGCCATGTTCGATACGAAGGTTGGCCACCATGTCTTTCCATCTAATACGATATTCTGCTCCATGTAGATGTTGTTGAGAACCATCTCTTGATGTCATCACTCCATTTGGTTCTTTGTCTTCCTCTAGTTCTCGAGCCCTCAATTGTCCCTTCTAGAAGTGTGTTTGCTAGGTTCCTTGCACTGCCTCGGAGAATATGACCTGCATAGCACATTTTCCGTTGCATGAAATCACGTAATAGCGTTCTCTGCAATCCAGCTCTTTGCAGCACAACGATGTTAGATGTTCTTTCTATCCAACTGATTCTCATTATTCTCCTAAGACACCACATCTCAAATGCTTGAAGTCTCTTCCTGATGGAGTTCGTAAAATTCTAAGATTCACAACCAAATCAACTACAGAAAACACATAACATCTCAGGAGTCTAATCTTCAACCCTATGTTTTCTATTAGATAAGCTTTAATCTTTTAATTGAAAATTACAAAAAAAAAAAAAAAAAAAAATAACAGATGCGTTAACTTTATCATTTTTCTATTTCATTAGCTCTGAAAGTTGCTGGTAATCAATATTTTAAAGACTTTAATTATAAAAGCTATGTAAATCGACAGAAACTAAATAACTATTTCTGGATTGTTAATCAAACTCAACATCTAGCCAATCAGAAGAGAGCCAGGAATGCAAGCATATCTCACAATCACTTGTGTTGTCTCACAAAACATTACTGCCGTTTTGTGGGATCCTATCAACGAAATCCAAGGTCCATTATTAATTGTGTTTCACTGGAAGATGATTATTTACTGTATTTTACTCCGTTTAATGAACAATTTAATAATTCAATTTGATTATTTGGAAATTTTACCATACAAATATGTACTGTTTATCTTCAAACATTGATCATCATCGATCAAAAACAAGTTATATTTTAATAGCTGTATTCCTTTTAGCTGCATCACACAGCCAGGTTGTTGACTTTGAAATTACAATTATGCCTAGTTTGTTTTTACATGGTATTAAGCAATTCTGCCTTAAACTATCGTATACAACTTAAGTCCTCTAATAGTAATAAACCACAAACATAAGTGTCATAAAAACGTCATTTCTAATATAAACATCTATATAAATTAGTTGTTACAGTTCATAAGACGGGTTATTTTGCAAAAAGTCGGTTACAGAACATTTCTAGTTTGGCCGGTCAGAGCTTTAAATTAGTACATATTTTCCCATAATTGAAGTTATATTAAGACGTCAAAAATTATGTATGTATGAAAAATTCGTGTCCTATGGAACAATTTTATGTTTTGGCTTAGTGTTCCTATAGGGACACCCTCATTGGGTGTTTTTCCCATTTTTTTTTTGGTCTCAGTGATGCCTAAATAGTGTTTTACTGTATAATCACGATACCTACAGAACTTTGCTTCCTCCTGGTATGTTTTTATTTATGATAAAATAGAATTGTGACACAGGCCTACAGTTATGTTGCTTCTAGGTGAAAATCATTGTTCACAGAAAACCCTTACCGTAGGCTCGCTATGGATTTCAGTGACATGTACTGGCCTAACATCACGCACAATTGTAGGCTGGACAAGTGTGCAAAACCATACAGTTGTTAGAAATACGCCTATATATTTGTAGGAAAGTCAAATTGAAATAAAAGAGATATCTCAAAACGCCGATGCTTTTTTGTACATACAACATAAAAAAAATCGTATTAACGGGATACCAGCTGAAAACCAGCTTGCTGAATTTAAGATGCTAAACGGAACAATTTAGTTGAAAATGATGAAGACAGATTTTTATAAGCCTAAATGATATAAATCATATAAAATCGAATACATTATATACTATAAACTATGATTATTAATAAAGAATTAATAATAATAATAAAGAATATCCTTCCTTATTAGGATATATTAGGCCTTAGCATGTCAATTAAATCAACAATATACCTGCCCTGCAACTGCTCGACAATCATTATTATAGGCCTAAATATAGACTGTGTATTAAACGTCTACAGCATTTAGGAAAGATATAACAGCAGTATCAGTACCAGTAATAGAACATATGACCATAAGAATGGTGAGAGTTCATCGATTAATGCCGTACGTTGCTATCATACTGTTGAATTCTTGTAACTTATTACTTGTTTGCTTCGCTCTCTTTGCTATTGAAAGCACTAAATAATACCCCTATTTAATATTACGGTTCCACCAAGCAAAGCCTACATACCCAAACCTTTGCTAATATACATAAACTTATAGGGTTTTTAAAGGATAAAATCCGAAACCTTTGCGACAATTGTGTAATGATTTTAATCAATACGTAACGCATTTTTTTCTTGATGAACCCATGTTAGTTTGTGCTCAGAACACAAATACTGATAGTTTTCTAAGTTCTTTTAGATGATTTTACAAAATAACTGAAGGTCAGCAACAACATTTCTCGTAGAGAGTTAGTATCCCAGATTTATGAACAAGTAGGCGTATCGTGTTTGCGTACGCTCAAGGTTGCCAGTAATTGCTGTATACACAGTAAACGCCATACTAGATTTGATATTAGTCTCAAATAATCTAATATTGTCGAAGTTATGTCCTCCCATGGTTCAGGTGATCAAGAAATTATTACGAATATAATTGCTACAGATATATCATCAAAATTTAACTTCAGTGAAGCTTGGGATTAAAAGTGAACACATGGGTGGCTGAGTATGTATGTAAACAGAGAATTGAAACATTAAAATCATACCGTATTTATTCGTAATAAACGCCCTCTCGAATAAACGCGCCTCCAGAGTCTCTTTTGGAATAAATGCCTTCCTCGAATAAACACCCATAGGCGTTTATTTTTTCCTCGAATAAACGCCATCTAAATGTCTGTAAGCAAACCTAATTCTCAATACATTCTATTAATATTCTACCCCAGTAGAATTACTTTTTTTCTAACCTGGTTGGGATTAACACGGGAAGTCGTTATGATAACGCAATAACAATGACGGTAATTATGTGTTGTAGTTCAACATTTACGAAGAAATTAAGGGGCATTTATTTGAGTATATACTTGCTTATTTTACACCCAATAAAGTAGTAATTAAACGCCTCGCTTGATGAATAAACGCCTCCCTCGTATAAACGCCCCTTAAAACCCTTACCAACAATAAACGCCCAGGGAAGTTTATTCGAATAAATACGGTAATATACCGTAATTCCTTTAAACTATTTAAAATACTGTATCATGAGTAATGCGAGAACTACACCACGGGTGTACAGATAATTTTGGTAGATTGGGGAGAAAAGTAGTGCTGGCAAAATTTTCCCGACAGACGGAGGTGGGCGTGGTCAGGCCTCCCGTCTCTCAGAATTCATGGAAGAGGGACCTTTTCCGCCCCTCTCCCATTGGCACCACCCCTAGGAAGAGAATAACGTTATTTTTTTACCGTTAAGTTCTCATGACTTACAATTTTACGGACATTCTGCAAGACAATACCCATCACCTAATAGCTCAATCATTTAATAAGCAATTCGAACAGAATTCCTCACCCTCTAGTTAAAACAAATATATTTAGAAATTCATTCATGCCCACGGTCATCTGCCTCTTTAATATCTTAATCACATCTCATAACCCACACTTTTCTTTAGCTATTGAATAGTTATATACTGTATTTGTCTGTTATACTGTTATGTTAGTAAGTAAGTAATCTAATTGTAGCGATGGTAGCCGCGGTATATTTGTATGTTATTATATGTAGGCCTATTGTCTTTTGCAATATGGAAAAATTATTTTAAGACAACATTATTTTGTGTTATGATAATAAAGTTACCTAGGTCTATATAAGAATCGGATTTCCTTGTTACTTGGCTCTAACTAACTTTGGTTTCCTGTGATGATGTCTCTTATGACAACGTCTAAATATCAAGACTTCCCAAGTTACTTTAACCCATACTTAAAAGACTAACCACGTCAATATGCAACAGTTCGTATTTTTGATGATAAAAAAAAAAAAAAAAAAAAAAACTATCTCGATGTACTAAAAACCACACTGTGTTGTCAATATTAATGACGACATGGGCGTCGTTTGGAAATTTACCTGTATGCTGTGATCATATTTACATAACTTAGATTCTAATCTGTAATCTTTAATAACCTACAAGGTCAATACAATGATTACTCAATGAGGCCTTAATTAAGTCATAAACTCTACACCGAGGTACTTATCGTGCTTGATGCCCAATCAAAACGACACATTTGTAATTCCAATAGGCCTGTGTATTTTTTTTATATATATTTTACTAACCTTCCGAAAAATATCATCTCGGTAGCAGTTATATAACCATAAATAAAGGTGGTATATAATCCTAAATTACAGATACCAAATATATATCAACGTTATCACCAATAGTTATATGTAATGTATAATATAATTTGATATGATATAATATTACATGATGTGGCTTAGCATGACATAACACGACATGATTTTGATACGATATGTAATATGTATATGATATGATATAATGCGTAATGATATGGTGTGATATGATAGGATATGTCATCATGTCATGACTTGATGTGATACATAGCATGACATAACACGACACGATATGATATGATAATTAATAGTATATGATAGGATTATGATATGATATGATATGATACGATGAAGGACGATGGTCGATAACGTCCTATGTATTTCCTAAATTACTTTTGGCACCACTTCTTCAGTATCTCATTAATATATGTCACCAGGATTCGAACCGAGTACTTTCTACTGCCTATGCAGATGCTTTTAACCAAGTAGGACGTTGGGAATCCGAATCCGATTATGAGCAACTAATTTTTCACAATCTTACACATGCGTGGAACAATGCTAGGTCTCGCTGCATTGTAAATAACAGCGATAGTTATGATACTCTCTTATTAAGCTATAAATACGAAAAGAGTCTCCGAACAGATACTTTTATAAATAAACCCTTAGAAAATGAAAATAAATGTTATCCAATGTTATACCTCACAACAATACAAAAAAAAAAAAAAAAAAAAAAAAAAAAAAAAAACAAAAAAACGAAGTAGCTTACCAAGCCAAAACCTATCCATCTAACGTTAAACTGTAGATCCATGCTACTTCCAATGTAAGGACATGTACCTTTTTCAAAATTACTATTAGTATTTATTATCGGCAATGCTGATGAACTTGCTAACTACTGCGCTTGAGGTCATTTAATTAATGGTCATTGCAAGAACGACTTACAACAGACTTTTAAAATCGTTCTAAAGAACAAAATGCACATATGCAGTGCATTTGCTTTTATGCTGTATATAATATAATTACAGATATTAAGCAGCTATTAGGTTTTAGGTCTGAGTTAATGTCAAAAATTGGTATCGAATATGTTGACTTCGATATAAATCAATAGCTAATGTTTGCCTTTTGTCCCGTCCGTTCAATGAAATTACATGATTACGGATCTTGATAACATAGTTTTTGGTAATGCTTGTTCTTCCCTTTCTAATGGATTCGCAATTCAGAAAAAAAGCCTTTTCTCTGTCAAGAACAGCGAATAGAGAGCAACACATTTGCAACACGCCTTTCTATCCACCTACCTCGATTCTTTTAATGAGGTATTCGACTCGATGAGTTTAATTTTGATTCATACCGTGCGTATATGAGAGCTATAAACAGATTAATCATAATTCTATGGATGGCTAACAACTATTGATTCATAATCCCTCTTAATTCGTTTGGAAGATTCATAATTCATCCAGAGAATAGGACATTTGATCTAGAAATCCAAGCGGTAAGCTTTCATGTTCGGTTTTATAGAGAAAGACGCACTCAGCTGGCATGGATGGCTCTACGCAGTCGTCTACAATGTTCGTGCAATAATTCCGCTCGATTCGCCTAACCGGTATGCCTATATATAAATTTAAGTGTAGCTAAATTAATTATATTGACGAAGACGCTGATAATGACGAAGTAAATCATAGACCAAAAATAGGACAATTATACAAGAGAAAAGATGTCAAATCCAGTTAGAATAGTTCATGGAACTTCGGTACATTATATAAATATTATTTTTGTAATAATTTCATTCAGTCGTCAACAATTAAGGCACCTCTATGTTCGTAAGTCAAAAGGTTTTAATACTTTAAACTACACAAAAAAACAACAACTCTATCAGTATATCCAAACGATCGAAAACAGTATTAATTTTAAAATAAGTAAATGGTTACTATTCTTTAAAACCATACTTATAAGATTCGTATAAGGCAGAAGATATATCAAGCCAATCTCTTCAGTGATGGATTGTTGATAAGGGGTAATGTTTGCCCTTAAGAGCAAATAAGAAATTTGTTGACTGTTTCTATTATCTATTATAATTATTTTGTAAATATACACAGTTTAACATTTGGCTACTTGAAACGAATTTTAAATTTGTTTGGGAATAAATATTAAATGATAAATAAAGCATGCAATAAGACACATTAAGATAAATTGTCGACCTAAATACAAAAATGATAACAATCTACAATTTAACAGAATATTGCATTAAAATGAGTTTAGCAAGGAGAGAGCACACAAACC
>NW_022712725.1:2412099-2419263 GCF_011630105.1 Anneissia japonica
AATCTAACCTTCGTACAATAATTTTCTTATAGTGTACTATGCGGAGCTCTACTAATTGCTTATTATAAATTATGTAAATTAATTTTGTGAGTTTTAAACATCTTTTATCTGCATTCTGTGATTGGTTGTTTGCAAGCGCTGTCCACACAATCAAATTTTATATGACAAATTTGTGTGATGTGCCCATATATGGGCATGATGATGTCATATTACACTAATTTATTGACAGATCACAATAAATAACACATAAAACGTGATGGAGTGGACAAAGTTTTAAGTTATACTTGTTTGCTCCTGTGTTATAGAATTGAAAATATGCACAATACTGGGTTCTATCTGTTTAGTATGTGGGCATACTGATGTCAAATGACATACATTTTGGCATGATAATGTCATGTCATAATGTAATGACATAATGTAGGCCTAGTTAGATTTATATAGCGCTTTATACCGAAACGGTCTCAAAGCGCTCGAGGTGTGGACCAGCTCATATACGGTAAGTATTTTGCTTCTCCCCTAAAGGCCATTTTCCACTATAGACGAATTCATTCGCGCACATCGAGCATATTCGTCTATACGCATTCGCAGAATAATTTTCATCACGAGATTCTCAATTGCGCATGCTTAATGGGTAAACATTTTGGATTCGCGAGAATAAGTTCGCTTAGCGGAAAACGGCTTTTAGGATATCTCTGTATCAGACCTACCCGGTAAACCAGGACCAGCTACTCTCGTCTGTCCACCACAAATAACCATATATGAGCAGGTTAAAGTTATTTACCAAACCAAACTTGATAGTGCATACGACAGACTTAAGTTCTCTGGTTTGTTTTGCTTGCTTGCTTAATTGTTTTAGTTAGATACTCCCATTACTTGAGCACCTGTGAGTAATGAATAGGCGGGCCCTGTGCCTTAAATTGCCTGTAAACGGTGCGGTGATGGTGTGGTGTTTCTTTTCTTGTAGCTTTAGGTTCTTGGTAATTTTTTGTTCCTTCCTGTAGCGCCTTGAGCACTACTGCAGTGGATTAGTGCGCTTTATAAATCTTATTATTATTATTATTATTATTATTATAATTATTATTATTATTATTATTAAGTCTATATAACATTAATGTAGATTTAAAAAGACAATAGGAATGAACTGGGTTCTATAAATTTAGTACAACGTGATCCAAGAGGAAACAAACTATTTTGCTTCAAAACTATTAAGGAATGTGTTTTAAAACATGGTTGTTATTATAAAACTTGGTTTTGTGAAAGAGAGAGTGTCGTTTGTCTAACGGTGGCCGGAGTATCTATGTCATACAAGTGCTAACTATATAGGCCAACATCAATATTTGTCATAATTGTGTATTTCAAGTATGTTAATATGGCACTGAATGAACATTATTGCCTAAAACCAGACTGGAAATTATTAATGAGATGATTGTTATTCATAATATCCAACTAACAGTTTGTCAATAATACTTCCAAATGTCTTACGAAACAAGAGAATTGTAATTCTTAGAGTGGCGTGTCAAGTTTTTTCTATGAAGCCCTGTCCAGAATATCAAATTTTCTTTGACAAGAAACTGTTGTATGCCCATATATAGTCATGATGTGCCTATATATGACATCACATCATGACAATTTTTAGGCGTGTCACATGTTGTTGTCAAACAAAATTTGAAAGTTTGGACAAGGCTTTAGTTTTCAACCTCAATGTTGGTATATGTCGTGTTTACATTCATTAATTTTAATGAGTGTGTGTTAACATTATTTTGTAGATTTATTTGTAAGAAAATATAATATCAATTGTGAGGGTGTTATTAATTTAGTACCTACTATCCCCTCTTTATTTCATCAAATCATTTAAATAAATTGGTTATACATAGTTACACCAGGTGAAGATAATGTCACCATATTGTAATTTTAAAGCAAATATGTTTCAAAAGGTTAACGTATAAGTATTATAGAATGTATGACTATACTAGCAAATAACTTCATGGCGAAAACCATGCATAAACAAACGTATGAATTTACAAAATATCTTTCATTAATCAAGAAGGAAGAAGAAAAACTATAGCAATATAGTACATTTTGACTTATGTGCATGGTTTATAGACAAAATATAAAAAAAATTATGTTAAAGATATTTGAAACAATGTGGTATAAAAATGATTTATGAAATACAACTTATATTATGTGATCTTCAATTTACGAATAAATGTGCGACGATCCCACAAAAGAGAGAAAAAGAATTGGTTCAAAGGTTTGAACTTAAATTAATAATGGAAGGCAGTGAACACCTGAAAGTGTACGAATCCAAATCTGGAGATACAGGTGCTAGCAATATTTTTAATGTTAATCCTTGAAATATTTTTATATATATAAGCCTAATACAGCTTGTAATTTTACTTCAGGAAATACCGTAGCGTTTTCAATGGGTTTAATATTGAAACGAAATTATTATATCAATAAAATCCATTAAAAAATGTCAAGGGTTGCCTTCAATGTCATTGTAAGTTATGTTGTATTTGAAAACCATTATCAACAATAGTTAACCAAATTACACAACTAATTAGTAACAAAATTGAGAAGATGCATCATCAAAACATGACATGCGCATCAATCAATCATTATTTGATGATCTACGTATATTTAATTGAAGCATGAGACGCTGGGTATCTAAAATGACCTTTCATCTTCGTCAATCGAGGGGGCTTACTTGTAGTCTTCTTGATTATTATTATTATTATTATTATTTTTATTATTACTATTATTATTAAACACTATATATATATATATATATATATATAAATAATAATAATAATATACAATGATGTTAATTATGAGACTAGTATTAAGAAATGAATATTGTAGGTCTTTTCCATAGGGAACTTTCGATCACTACGCGATGGGACGTAAGACGCAATGACGTTAAAATGTGCATGCGACGGTTCTCCCCTCGTCGCGTGATTTAAGACGCAATTTCACCAAATCTATGTTGTGCCAAGGGGTTGTACAGAAGCGTAGAACGGTTACGCATGAGTGTTCCGTTCTAGCGTCGCGTCGTCACGCAAATCTAAAACTCTCTACTGTAGGCCTACGGGATATTACTGTATTGTGACGGGTGTAGCACAGACACTCAGTGTTTTCAAATGTTTTGAGTTTCAGAATAACCAAACTGCCTGTGTCATTAAGTAGGAGGCAATTATTTGCTCAGTATTTGCTTTATTTTATTTTGTGTACTTTATCTCTGACACATTCAACGGCATTATATGTTCGCCAAGGTATTGAATTTTGCTTTACAAACAATAATTAGGCCTACAGGAGAATAGCTTAATGTCTTCCCTCAGTTGAACCTTTTATTAGAAACCCCATAATCAATGAAGTGGCTGGTTTAATCTAGTTATTCAAATGGAACCAATTGCGTCGAGCAAAATATCAATCATACTGTATCATGTAAGTATCTAGTTTCAATGAAATTGTTTAAGAGATTTTTATTTAAAGATTGTTTTTCTAATAAGCGTATTCAATTTCCGTTTGTGACCAAGTAACATGCAACAGAGCAGGCTGAGTTAATCAACTGTGATTAGTTATTAGGTTGTGATCCTCAACTTTGAGATCATATACACTGGAATTAATGAGTATACAAATCATTGCAGGATATAGTTTTAACTAGAAAACACTGTCCCTCTTAATATAAGCACATGTCAGGTTATATTCTATATCCCGCTGTTTTTCTGTAAAATGTTTCTCATACTACACAGTTTGTTGTTCTTAGAGTACTGACTATATCTGGCAGTGCTTATGTTCCAATTAGGAAAGCAATTAACAGACCGACGCTTACCAGCAATAATGTCAGAGCTTATCAGATTCTCAGTTATTAGAGTTTTTTGGTCGTGGACCGATAAAAAAAGTAAAGAAAGTAATTTTCCATATCTTTTCTCTTATTTTTGTTTAGTTTCATTCTTGTAATAAGAGAACGGCACCTGTTCTCAACACCTATACTGTATATAATTCATTTCAGATGTGTGTGCTTTATAAAAATGAATATGTGTATGTTATGTTGCATTTATCAATTTTCCAATAATTTTAAATGACACGGATGTATAATTGATGACGTCCAAATAGTCCACTTATTAAGAATAAGTTACAGAAAAGTTATAAATAAACCAACGATATTAATATATCAGAGGGGCCTAATGAATCCACAATCAATTATGTTTTATTCTGAATGATTGAAACGATCAATGTGCTGCAAGCATTTTCTTTCAACTTTTTACATAAAGCATCCGAAGCATAGTAATTAGGTTTCGACTTATTACCTTTAAAGCTAGCTCTGATAAAAATAAAAAAAGTGTGGCTACTGAGATTTCAGGCGTTTAGATTGATAGAAGGTTACGGTAAACCATCCGCCAATCTTCGTTACATTTTACAGACGTAAATCATTTTGCATTTCTGGTAACAAAAGGCCTAGCATTCGATGTTGATGGAGAAATGAGTAGTTATCTGTAGTAATAAATATTCACAACGGTCCTATGATTTTTACCAATAGAGATTATTATGTGAGCAAAATTCTATCATTCCGTATAGTAAATAAGTCAATGATGGAGTAGAGAAAATTTGACCTGTAGTTTTGTCCTAAAGACAGAAAGTGAAGATTGTCCTTGATGAATTTCACAACGTCTATTAGTGAAATGTGCACAACAGAACTAACTAGACACAAAGGCGTCTGCATATCATGTATGAGACCCTAGTTCAAAGATCCTGACTTGTAGTTTCAAATAATTAAGATGAGGGCGTATCACATCTCTATTCCACATGAGTGCGTTGAAAACTGCTCTGTTCCCGATCCGATCTTACAACATGGATTGAAAAAAGTTGCCTTCTTTTGGATTTATATAGCCTATATACCCGAGTTCTAGTAGTTGCTTGAGTCAATTCTTCACTATTACAGATTTGTATTTATATATTTATCCGGTCGATGAAAGTTCAGAAATATTTTTCAAAAATTCAGTATCAAATTGCATTGGTTTGGAATATCAAATATACAGGAATATGGGTAAATACAAAATGTGAAAGCGTAGTACTTAGATCAAATGCAACGATTTCCCCATCTGTATTTTTCAATTAGATGCAACTTCAAGGAATCTCTCTTCGGATGCTATATTCGTATGAAACTTAAGACCAGCAGATTTTGTTTTGTGTGTAACATTATTGTCGCTCATCTAAGCAGTTGAAACCTGACTCCGTTTTGCTAGTACGTTGGTACTTACTGTAAAAGTACACCTCTGTACACTTATTACTACTACTACAAATAATAGTAATAATAATAATAATAATAATAATAATAATAATAATAATAATAATAATAATAATAATAACAATAATAATAATAATAATAATAATAATAATAATAAGCATAAGAATAACAGGCCGACAATAACACTAATACTGATGAAAGAAATTTATTTAATATTTAATAAGTACCTTATAATACATCTCAACTTCTTTAGAAATGGTCCTCCACATTCTTCAGGCGTCTTCAAACTAGATGCTTCATTGAAGAGAGGGTTAGATGTAGTAGTTAACGATTGTCCATTTGTGCCAATTATTTCTTCATGGGAGTCTAAGTGGAAATAAAAGTTCAAAAATCAATCTTTCGCAAAAAAAATAATTTGTATATAACGTAAATATAATCACCTTGTATTTTTGTTGTATTTTAATCATCACGCTATATTGCAAAACTGTGGTTTTATTTCACTTTCATTATTATAAATATTTTTGCTTAGTGTTTTAATGAGGCTGATGGAATGGTGATGAATAATGGTGCAGCTATTTCCATTTCCATTCTGGTAGGGAGTACGAACCACATGCTAACCATTCTCATCCGCACAATCCAAAAGTGTAACAATTATCTAATAAAACTCAGCACAAACGGTAGGCCTATATTACTTTTTCGAGCTAATAGACCAGGCGCGCCTTTTAACCAATCAGCGAGTTCGTGTAGATATGGCTTCGCGCTGCATCACCGCCAATTAAATCGAATTAAGTAAATATTAGTGTAAAGCTTAGTTTCCATACAATCGCTACACACCATCGCCGACAGCTTTCGATGACGCTGGTTGGTTGGTCATATCCGGGAGCCGATTGCTTAGGGGACTGATACGCTAGTGCAACGATTGCAGTAAAAAAAAAAAAACTGTAGCGATAGTGTAGCGATTTTAAGGAAACCAGGTTTTACAAACCTTTGTAAATAAAAGAGCAGCACTAATGTACCATGTTATTTATCTAAATTAACATTAATTTCCAAATCCATTGTGAAATATGACTATATTATAATAAAAGAGTGTGGGTGTTGGGCGCAGCCAGCGGAAATGGATTCAGCCTTGAATGGTTATAATTTTTTGGTTCAAAAACATGCAAACCTATATCATATCTTGATTGATACATTTTACTCTAATTGCCTCGTCCTTTGGATGAAACGCTAAGTCGTTAGTCTCGTGTAAAAAGTAATAGTTCTCTGTGGACGAAAATAACTCCTACACAATACAGAAGATTGTTTCATGGTGTGATGACCAATCCAAGCGCTGCCATGCGGTCGTGGGTGTGGGACTCGTGGTCCGTGATTGGATACACATAATAGCTTGACGATAGGCCTATCTATTTATTGAAATTATTTGACTTATACTGTCTATACATGAAATAATACAAATAGCAAGAATAATCAATTCTCTCTCCAGAAACCAGTAGGCACATTAAATATTGTGGAAAACGTTCGTAAAATACATTTTGCCTTCAAGTCTCTATTTACTCATATGCTTGTTTACCGTATGTTTACAAATTTTCCATGGCTATTTAACTCATTATTCCATGTGAAATATGGCCTTGAAGTTTGAAATACATACATATAGGCCTATGTACATACATATATATATATATATATATACATACATATATATACATTTACATATAGGCCTATATATACGCACATATACATATACACATATACATATACACATATAGGCCTACATATACATATAAACATATTATACATAAACATATTATACATATACACATATATACATATACACATATACATATACACACACACATATATATATATATACACATATATATATATACATATATATACATACATTATATATATATATATAT
>NW_022712725.1:2419476-2430625 GCF_011630105.1 Anneissia japonica
AGGCCAGTGACATCCATGGTGACCAGTAGAGTGTTATCTGGCAAGTGTGTTATCTCTTGGAGTTTGCGAAGAAAGTGCGTGGTGTCTTGTATGAGACTTTTAATGTTCGGGAGTAGTGGGTTGAGGATACTGTCCATAAAACCCGAAATGTGTTCAGTCTGATGGTGGGTGTATGCATGGTTAAGTGGCGGATGTTGATGGTGTCGCGGGTAAAAAGAAGCTTAAAAATTTGGCATCGTGAATTACCACAAGGGTGATTACCAAATTTAGGGGTGATAGTGGGGAGTTTAGATGAAGTTATTAGTGAATTAAGGTTAGGAGGTTGTCGGTATGCTATGAGAGGTGGTGATTTGAGTGCTTCTGAATTAGATGAAGTGCAGTCAGAAAGAATGCGAAAATCTTTGGTGATAGTTTTGGCGAGATGTTGGATTCGGGGGTTGTAGTCGAGGATTTGGACGAGGCCTCAATAATTAATGGTTTGATCAGTTTCATGGGGAAATTGCTGAGTCTTAATTTGTGGATGAGAGTGTTTATATGTTTATCGAATTTCGGTATTGGTGAAGCAAATTCATTTTATTCTGAGCGCCTGACTATATATTATGGATTTTTTGAGTTTTATGGGATGAGCGCTATTGAAGTTAAGATATCTGTGGTTGTCTGTGGGCTTGGTGTAAACTGTTGATGTGACTTCATTCTCTTTTAAACCAACTAATACATCTAAAAATGGGATTTCTGAGTAAGAGTTTTCCGTGGTGAACTTGATGCTGTGATGTGAGTTATTTATGTGGGAGATGAATGAGTTTAGTGTGTCAGATCCATGTGGCCAAATAAAGAAGATGTCATCGATATAGCGGCCGTAAAATAGAGGTTGGAGGGGGTATGTGTAGATGTTTTTGTTTTCAAAAAAGTCCATGAATATGCTAGCGTACGAGGGGGCCATTTTAGTACCCATAGCTGTGCCTTTAATTTGGCGATAGTTAGAATTATTAAATTTAAAATGATTGTGGGTAAGAATAAAGTCGATTAGTGAAATAAGATCAGATGTGTAAGGAGTAGGATAAAATTCATTAAGAAAGAATTTGCAAGCATCTATACCTTAATTATGGGGGATGTTAGTATAAAGGCCAGTGACATCCATGGTGACCAGTAGAGTGTTATCTGGTAAGTGTGTTATCTCCTGGAGTTTGCGAAGAAAGTGCGTGGTGTCTTGTATGTGGCTTTTAATGTTCGGGAGTAGTGGGTTGTGGATGCTGTCAATAAAACCCGAAATGTGGTAAGAGAATAATTAATACCCAAAATGATAGGTCTTCCTGGCGTGGTGATATAGAGGTCTTTGGCAAGTGTGAAAATGTTGGCTGGGCTCAATTTGGCGGTATCAATTGTGTCTTGTAGGTTAGGTGTGGAATTAATTTTGTTAGTTATAAGTTTAGGTAATTTATGTATTTTCGGTATGGTGTAGAAAGTACCAGGTGTAGGATTGTCGGGAACGAGGCTGCTTACCTTAGGCTTGAGATCAGGATGTAATTGGCTAACTAAAGTCTTAAGTTCTTTTTTATATGAACAGGATGGGTCGGAGTTAAGCAGTTCATAAAAAGATGAATCCTTAATCTGGGACTCTGCTTCACTGATGTAGTCATCTCTGTTAATGATAGTTATAGCACCTCCTTTGTCTGCTCTCTTGATGACTATGGTTTTATCATTACGTAGCGTATTAATAGCTTTCAGTTCTTGGTGGGACAGGTTTCTGTTGGATGTAGAGTGTAGTAGTTCTTCTTTAATGAATTGGTTTAGATGAGTTTGCGCTGTTCTTACAAATGTGTCTATAAAATTTGTGTTCTTTCCTTTAGGGGGAATCCATTGTTCCTTTGTGAGCGATTTTATCTTAGGTTGGTTCTGGTCCGGGTGTGGTGCATTTTGGTCAAAAAAATCCGCTAGTTTTATTCGTTTGTTGAATTGATTAAGGTCCGAACATGTTTTTATGGAATCAATTTTTCGTGATGGGCAGAAAGATAGGCCTTTTATATATAGGCCTATATATATACGAACGAAGGCACAGATGTACACGACCATGTACAAGACACATGGAGAGAAAAAAAGAGGGCGATTTGGTAAGAGTGTAGCTGAGCACGTATAAATGGGCAAAGGGAAGAGAGGACGACCTAGAAAGCGATGATTAAGTTTGTCCAAAGTTTGTCCGAGATGACGGTAGAGTAGTAGTGGCGGATCCAGGAATTCAAATAAAGGGGGGCCCAGGGAGCAATTTTCACAAGTGGACATCAGCCCCACCATGGTTGGGGCTGAGGTAAGAAAACATATAATTATAGCACCTCTAGATGATGGAAAATGGCACTCTTAGACTTAAATTTGAATATAATTTTCTTTTTTCTCCATGTTTTTTTTAAATAATTTTGAACAATTTATGGGGGCTGGCCGGCTGTGCCCCCTTGAATCCGCAACTGAGTCGTTGAGCTGAGCAGAGTTGGTGACTAAGGAGGGTAGTGTCGAGACCACCCGATCTCCCTTGATGGGATAAACGGAATGATGATGACTCTATTATGTAAGAACTGTAGAGAGTATGTAACATATTATAGATTGGATTAACAAATTTAACGTTGAAATATTCTAAGCTTGAGAAATATCTTTATGAGAAGACCAACATCACAAAGTTACAAGTTCACAATTTAAATTAGGATCAAATACACTTCTGTTTGATGACAGAACATGAAAATGGATGAACAAAATATCTGGTAACTGTACCTTGTGCAAAACGGAGAAATTAATGATATTTGATACTTTATACTTAACTGTAAATTTCTAGCTATCATCATGGAGGCAGAACTGTCCACTTTAATTTTTTATTACTTCCAATAACGAAGATAAAATTCAACTTGTTCTTGGGAGCGAAGATAGGATCTCAATTATATGTGATGTTTCTATTTCAGCTTCTGTTTCGGCTTTTAAAAATTGTAAAAAATTGTTAAATTGGCATGAGATAGAATGTCTCACTAAATGCGATAATTAGATTTCATTGTTGCTGTTTAGTTTTTCTTCTCATTAGTATAAAACTATTTTAGGTTGTACTGCAGTTTTGTTTTGTTTTTTTGTTTTTTTTTATATAAAGTTTTAGGCCCTAGTTAAGATTTTTTTTTAGTTGTATCTGTATTTAGGCCTAAACTTTTCGTGTGCTCCCACCGATATAAAACTTAAATATTAATAAATTATTATTATCTATTCTAAATTTGGAAATACACCGAATGTCTTGTAACAAATAAAAATTCATTTACTAGTTTTGTCAACAAAAAAAAAATAGGCAAAATTACTGATGTCCTTGATTACTCGACCAACAGGATGTAAGTTAATGAAAACACCACGTACCTAAGAAATATAACAAAAGATTAAATGCTAGGCATGTTTCGGATTTAGATTAACCCGCCATCAGTACAACAGCAAAAAAAAAAAAAAAAAAAAAAAAAAAAATTATTAATAGTAAAATAGTGACATTGACACATTTTACTTGGCCAAATTTTTAAACAAAAAAGAGTTATCATTACAATGGTAATATTTAAACAAAGATCTGGAATTGCAAAATGCACCATTTTAATAAAAACCTGAAGTCTCGTAATTGTGCATAATTTTCCGGGACTTCCTTACAGCAAGAACGCTGTGGTATATTCTATAATGAAAAACTAAATTTAAAACACATACAGTGTATGATTTATTCGAAATCAGGCCAAGGCTATTAAAAAGCTGATTAAGTAAAATTATATACGATTCTAAAGAGATGTATATTAGATCGTGGAATGGTGCACCAAGAAGATACCTACTTAATTAAGCGATATTATATAGGTAGGAAAAGACAATCAATCATTTTGATAAGTGGTTTGTTTTATTTAAATTAGTCCAAATGAAAGAAAAGTCATGTTTCTCGTCTAAAGAAGAAGGAAAACAGTACCGTTATTTCCTTATATTTTCCTTACAAATTTGTTCACTACGCCTAGACAAACACCATCATATATCTAGGCTTATACTGTAATATGTCTAAAAGACACGGGTTGATTATCTTTCTGTATTATTTCTGTAGGAGTTTCATGTGTTTTGCCTTCTGAAAACAAAAATGTGGCGACTATTTGAAAAGTACCCTAAATTATTTATCCTACCGTATGTAACATGTAACACAAGATACTAAGTACCAATTACATAATGTTATTATAGAAAAACTAGTGATTGTTTTACGACTTCAATTTCAGAGGAAATGATTTGTACGAACCATACACTTTAAAATTACTTGTGATAATAATGGGCCTATTTTGTAAAATTGACACGAATTTGTTATTAATATTAAGTTTTTCTCTTTATTTAGGCTTGTATCCACTTTTTTAAATGTTTTTGTTACTTGTTGACATAGTAAAATATAATAATATTAGCACATTTGTATACATTACAATTCGTTCGTAAAATGAAGTGTTTCTCTTTAGTGTGGTTAAATGTTTTATTTCTTTTTTCCTCTTTGTTATCTATTCACATATACTCACTATAAACTTAAAATATTTTTAGTATATTTGTGTGCAATTATAAAAACACATTTCATGTTATGTACATATAAGATCGTAAAATTAAGTTAAAAACTCATTTTGTTGTTTCTGTAGTAGGCCTAATAATCATGATCATATCATTAACATCATCACCATCATGGATGATGAAGAGGAGGAGGAGAGGAATGATGACGATAAAGATGATGAGGATGATGATGAAGATCATAATGATAATGATGATGATGGCGATGATGATGGTGATGATGATGATGATGATGGCGATGATGATGATGATGGCGATGATGATGATGATGGCGATGATGATGATGATAATGATAATGAAGATGACGATGATGATGATGATGATGATGGGGATGAAGATGAGGAGGATGTTATTGTTGGTTGTGACGATAATGAGCTTATTTAAAGGGATCGAATAAGCTCATCCTCCAATGAGACAGAGGCAGAAATAATTCGGTTTTGCTTATTTTTTGACTTTTTTCAATAATTATCTTTATTATTATTTGATTATCAGATTCAAACGTATACGAATGACTGGAGTGGTATTATTTATGCGTCGTTAGCTGACAAGAAAGATATTTTTCTCGCACTATTTTTAGATTGAAAGTTAATATCATACCTACATATTATACAAATTAAGAAATTAAACTACTGAATTCTATTCTTCAAGTGCATTAGAAACGCAGACAGTTTTATTATTAACTCACTTATATTACTTCATTTCAGACCCAATTAGTCAATACTAAACATAGAATTACATACAATAAACGACAACAGAAAGCAATACACATTCAATGTTTTTATAATGATGCATTTTTTTTTATTACATATCATACTATTATTTCTCAATTGGATTCAAGATATGATTTAGGCCATTGCGATAAACCAGATTTTTTCAAATTATTTGCAAAATACATAGTAAATTGATTTCCTTAGTAATTCATTAAACAAAAGGAATATACCATAACACAACTAGTACAACAATTTATGATGCTAAATCATTTTTTTAAAGAATAAGTAAATAACCTATTGTCATTAAAAAAGATAATGGCGGTGATATTCTATTGATACTGTGTTTTATTGTTAGCGGGAAAACAAATTTCCAGTGTCATATTGGACAATAAAGTTATACATTCATAATTTAATTGTAGTGTATTCCCAACACGGCATTTTAGGGCAAGTGAATCATTCTTAAGGGAATATGAAAATCTATTATCATAGAATAATTAGCCAAATGATGTCAATAACTATTGAATTATGCTGTTCTGTGAGTGACCGGTAGGCTGTAATTATATTAATAACTTACAGTAAGCTCTTTACTTATCTCGCATCAAATTGTTAAAGAGTCATAATGGACATAATATTTAGGTGCACATCATTTTTTTTTAATGATTGCTACTAATGGCGTGTAACACCTTAGCTAGTTAACACATATCGATGGACAGGAAAGGATCGGCCTTATGCCAATGTATTCTTAGTGATCTTCTATAATATTGGACGTATGGACAATCTTTTAACAATATATTATGAAGAATTCGAACAGCAGCGAGAGTAAATTTTCCATTTATCATCAGCAATATTCTGATTTTATGAGGTTTTTTCTTTTCTTTTCTTTTTTTTTGTCAGTTAACAGCTTTACGATACTTAGGCGGTGTCATCAGATTAAAGATAAGATAAATATAATTGATGAGGTGAACTTTAATGTTATCATACACAACCAGTGGCTTATATAGAATAAATTGACATTCATGCTAAATATGTTACACACATTTATAATATAAAAACAAAAAATATTAGTCATAATTTACCAAAATGAACACACATCGTAATTAACTTAACACATATCTCAGCTCAGTCGGCTTAAACTGGTGGTAGCTACAGTGTGTACACTAAAACGTGCAGATCTCTAGGTACGGTAAGTTTCATCGCATCTCTCCTTGTGTTTCAGTTTGAGAGCTCAAATGCAAGCTACGATAGAGCACCATCTTTCGGATGAGACATTGGTCCCCACGGGCGCATCGAAAAGGGGTCAAGGAAGTCGGTATTCCTCTTAAATTAATCAAAAATTTTAAAGGACATCTCGATTATATTAGTAAATGATTGGTAATGTAAAAAAAACATAATATATAAAATGTAAGCGACACTCCTTTTATTATGATTTATCGAGTAACTGAGTGACTCTTGCCTCAGACCCGGCGCACACGCCGTGTTATCTAGACATCTCGAATGTTGTGCGTATACAGTACTAATTAAAGTACACTAGATAAAAAACATTTGTTAAAATCATGGTAACTCTTTGGTTACCCATATCGAGGTGGAATTGAAAACACTGTGATTTTACAGTATTATTTGGTATAATCAGGGAAGAGTGTATAATACAGTTGACCACTTCCCGTAAGCGATCACATCCCATCCACTCTTCCCTGATTATACCAAATAATACGGTAAAATCACAGTGTTTTCATTTCTACCTCGATATGGGTAACCAAAGAGTTACCATGATTTTATGGTTACCATATTATGGTCCCGTTTGTTCTCCCTCAGTGCATTTGATACCTCCCATAAACCATTATGATTTACGATGGCGCGTCGTTAGCTGCGTCAAACTAGTATTATAGGCCTAACCAACACTATTAAAGCAAATAATATGAAAGCGAGGTCTACGCTTTATCATGTCCAAGAAATTCTTCCAGTAGGTAATAATAAAACATGGCAGATTTTGAGACCGATTTAAAAATAGGCCTTCATTAGGGGCTTAAAATATATAACACTTTGTGAAATCTCACTCTTCTCTATACCCTTTAAATATACTACTGTTATAAGCCAAAGACTAGCCACGTCGTATATATGTCAGAATTTTTACAAGTGTTCTAAATTTATTTTCTTGTTTACACATTACTTTCATGTTGAATTTTTTAATTGTTTAAATTTTTTTTAAATTTATTTTATTTTTTTGGTTAGAGGCTTAATAGAAATTACCATGGTAGAAAACTACCTCTCTCAATTCTGTCGTTTATCACCTAAAATTTTCCCGAACCTTCTGCCCCTCGGCGACCCTGACCGGGCCCTTGGCGGCCCCGAGGCCCCCAGACTAGTTGCTCGCTGGGCTCGCAAGGCTCGACCACCCTTAAATTTTACCCTGGCTGCGCCCCTGGTCCTATGTGCATTATGCCCCATGTGCACGTTTAGCCGGACCCTCACTGCGTCGTACGAAGGTCGTACGACCGTCGCACGACGAATCCACATTTGCTTCCGGCGAGCGATAGACGACGCAACGCCGTCTGCTGATTATCAGTAGTGGTAATTTGAACGGATCCTCATTAAAAGACGATCCGTTGGGTCCACGTCTTTTTGCGTGCGACCTTTGTTGCGTTGCCGTCGCGTCGCCGTCGCACGCAGTGAGTAACCGGCTTTAAAGAACGAAGTACACTCTTTGGAAATAAAAGTAGGGGGATTGTCTCCAGGTGTATTTCCCTATCACCACCAGAAGGATTCCCTTGGAAAATAAGTTTTCATCAGATTTTCGTGGGTTATCCTTAGTGTCTACATCTAATAAATCCATCCATCCCTCAAATTTAATTATTTATTTATTAAAATTTTCTTTATTCAATTTTTGCTCTCTGTGACTACTTACGGACGCAACGCAGTCTGCTGCTGATTGTGGATGGCAGACATGGTCAGATTGCCATTAAACATGATACGCTGTATTCTCCGTGAATAGCGTCGGCGGACAAGCGTCGGCGAAGTGTGTGCCCGGCTTTACGTCAGCTTTTGAAAGAACCATTGAGCTCTCCTCTTCTGATTGGTCAATTCAATTGTAATAAGCAAAACTAAATAATATTCTCCACCTGTCATTTTTACTCACGAGACAACTTCTTTTATCGTTTTAGTAGGCCTATACACGATATCACATGGCATAGATCCGTAATAATATAGCCCCACGATAGTCTAATAAAACTGTTCACTAACATTCATAGTCAATCGGATAAAAGTTGCATGACGTAAAATGATGTCCTTGCGGCATTTAACGTTGTTGCATTGTTGTCACTTTGTTGTCACCGACATTGCTTTACATTTACAACATTTTTTTTACAATAATGATCACTGTAACCTAGATTATCATTATACGGATCTATCTTCATTTTGAATTTCTATGGCATATTTCATCCTTATATTAAAATATTACCATATATCTTTATCAACATTCAAACTGAATCACCATTTACTGTAAACAAGCACAACAGACATTATAGCTCATTTGGTCTTTGAAATTGTGCTACATTCTATTATTATCATTATTATTATAATTATAAATATTTTTTCATAATTAGGCCTATTAGTAATATTACTGTATGATTATTAGTAATATAATAAATAATTTTAGTTGTTATACTAATAGGCCTAATAATAATTTTAATAATAATGATATAAGTAATAATATTATTATTTATTAAATTCTATTATTAAAATATTGTGATAAACAATCAAATTCTCAAATTTATCATCTGAAGTTTCTTTTTAATATGGGAATCATCACTATTAGTTTGGTCTCGTTTCCGTTGTTTATTTGACCAAAATACAGCATGCACACATTGTTTCAACTACTAATTGTGTACAGTAGGCCCATGGGTGCAGATCATGGAGGACAGGATACACGTCCGCCCACTTTTAGGCGGCAATGTTATTTCATAATTCAAAAAGATGCCTGAAAATTGTTAAAAAGAACTGCATAAATGACCCATTTTTTAACGAAAGAGCCCTGTACAGCCAGAATATATCTTCTTAGTAAGATATTAGTATATTATCTGCCCCCAAATATCTGAATTACCTATACACGACTAGAGTGTGCGTGCCTATTATAATTTGAGAAGTATGAAGTTTGAGTGTAAAGATGAGATTGGTTTTCGGCACGTGAAGTAGGTAAAGTAAAGTAAACATCAAAGACAATTAGGTTTTATGTTCAATGGTGCATCACAGGGATTAATTAGATCTCTATAATTGCTGAAAATCCCTAATAAATGATCAAGAGAATGTTGATATAATGTTGATGTGATGAGGATGAATTTTACTATAAGAGTGTTATTTCCGGCCAGCTAGAGGTAATATTTACCCAAATTGTCGGGCCTCAGCCCTAACATTGTGGGGTTAAGATGGGTGTGAACTCGCGGCTTGAAGTAGGTAAATCAAATCGCTGATAAAAGATCATGAGAAATTTGTTGGCGCTTCATTTTGACTGTAAGGGTGATGTGATGCTGATGGATTTTACTACATAAGAATGTCATTTCCATGAATGATCTAGAGAATACTATTTCCTCAAATGTTCGCACCTCAACCCCAACCATGGTGGGGTTGAGGTGGGTGTGATCTTACGGAATGTTTCCTCCTACCTTTGAAAACAGATCTACGCACTTGAGTAAGGCCTAAGGCTAATTATATTTAGGCCCTATATAACATATGTATATTTCTCTTACCTGCAGGTAATGTGTATAAGCGCTTTCCCCATCTACTCATGTTAGGAGGGTGTTTTACTCGCCTCGCTGCGTCAAGTGGTGTGACAAGAGACAGTAATATAAACTGTACCAATACCAGACATATTACCGACGTCAGGGCACTGTTAGCCATCTCACAGTAGTCCGGACTGCAACAGAACAAAGTCGATTATTTATTGAGATATATATTACTAAGCAAGTTAAATTGTCGGATACGTACGATTCGGATCTCAATTGACATGTGCTAATTGAACGTAAAACACAACAGATATCATGGGGCTGTCCAACAAACGCTCATTAGTTGCCATGGAAACTCAGTATTACAGGATAACAAACGTAGCCAATCATTTGAAGACTAGAAAGAAGACATTCAACTGTATTTCAATATGCCAATAAAGCTCAGTTTTGGTTTTGCGCATGTGCACAAGCAATCAAAACTTATTTCTGCGTAGGCCCTACGCTAGTTTACGACCGACATGGCAGGATATTGCAGAAGAATAATAGATAAGCCTACATGTAAATACTTTCGAAATCTGTACTTGTTGTATAGTCCTACAATCAAGCAGAATCTGGAGACACAGACATAAATCTGGGTACAACAACGAACATTTGATAGCTTAAGTGGCTATCGATGATTTCGATGCCAAAGAATAATCCGATAATGCGATCAACACATGGGAAGATGGCCTAAAAACCACTATGAATGATACGATGTATGAATTTAAATAATAAACCAATATCGATGTACGTAGTAATATGATTAACAACAATGCATATTAAGTCTGCTGTCGTTACAACTTTTCTAATTTCTTTAAATTATTATACAACCTTCATCAATATTTTAAAATAACTTGACGACGAAGCATATTTTTCTCACCCTCCTATACCTCCTTTATCCACGTCAGTGTTTACAAAATGACATGCAATTTAGTTGTCAATTTTCAAAGAAGAATATAAAGCTAAGACAGCTACGGCAATCAACAAACCTGACATAGTAATTTCCACTGCAAACTTATGTTTCAAGATTCTGTTTCGCTTATATATATATATATATCTGTCTCTTATACCCATCTCGATGTGTATAAGAGACAGTCTATGGCATATTTC
>NW_022712725.1:2432522-2435196 GCF_011630105.1 Anneissia japonica
ATATAATCCCTGGTTAAATTTTATCCCTGCTCTTGAAAATTACAGTTAATCCTGTGTGCAATATTGGTTATGAAGTGCACGTTAAAGAGAGTAAAACGCGTTAGGGAACAGCAAGGGAATATTGTCCAATTTACCACCATTTTTGTTGTACATTATTGTATTGGTATTCCACACCACCCCCACCTCTACCTGTCACTATAATATGTCCTTAAAATACTGCCT
Organism: Anneissia japonica; assembly: GCF_011630105.1. Taxonomy (NCBI): domain Eukaryota; kingdom Metazoa; phylum Echinodermata; class Crinoidea; order Comatulida; family Comatulidae; genus Anneissia; species Anneissia japonica. The sequence continues at coordinate 2,432,745 of NW_022712725.1, forward strand.
GTTTTAATGATCACGACCTTAGCCTATACAATAGTGTTTAACTATGTTCGATGCAATGTTAGCTATGTGGATAATAATCGATACAGTGCTCGTTGGCATCAATAGAAAAAAAATGATAATGATATTGTAGCATTGAGGAAAAGTTATCATGCAGTAGTGAACGATTCAAATTCTATGCATTCATTAGTTGGTGGATTACAACTTCAATTATAGGCCTATTTAGCACTCTATTCTTATCTATTCAGAATAGGCCTACGCTTAAAGTGCGGTGCTGTGATCATCAAAATACATTAGGTTCTCTTCTATTGTGTTAAAGAAAATGCAAAAGAAAGATTTGTTTTTCTTGGAGATGTGACATTGATATGTATAATATATGACTGTTATTGATCTACTTAGAGATATAATTCTTTGATATTATTACTGTGTCATCAGAATTTCATCTTGTAATAATCTATTTTGATTTCTTAGCATTTCATTCATTTGATCATCTGTTTACTGATGATTATTACTGTGTGTGGTCATTAGAACATATTGATTAACCTTACGCTCTCAAATAGGAAACGATCTGTAAGGTGTGTCGGTGATAAATAACCGACAGAATGCGCCGACGGTCATCGGCCTACACGATACTATGAGGAACGCTGCCATCACCAGTCTTTCACGAAACGTATCGTTTTTTTTATGGCGAACTCTTCAGACTGCCACCGACAATCATCAGACGGCGTCGCGTCGCCTAGCGCTCACAGGGAGCGGAGTTGGATTCGTCGCACGACGCAGTGAGTGCCCGGCTAAAGCAAAGCGCGACGCGCACGAAAGATCATTTTTAATGACGATCCGCTCCGTCTGGCCTGCTTACGGATGAGATGAAGTCACTGGCGGAGATGAAGTCACTGGCCGAGGGCGGTAAATCCGTCGTAAGACGTGGTGTGTACAAGGTTTACGAACCAACCCATCATACGGATAACAACTGAAACGAGATAAGATTTATATTCGTCGTACAAGTAGAAAACACATGAAATTTGTTTTCCTTGTGCAGTAAGTTAGGTAAAAATGGCTGACAGTTGTTTCGAAAAACTGTTTAATTTGAAAATCATATACTGCCATTTCATACGTTAACTTGCGTATACATACATTCCGAAATCAAAACTTATGAAAATTGAACTTTCAAAAACCCGGACATACCAAACCTCATGGGAGATGAGACTCTAGCCAAATCGTTACTTTCTTTACTATGAGTAATAACTATAAAAATCTTGTCGGATTTATGTGCTTTATCACACTAATTCCGTGTATCTAAGTGCACATAACGTATGTGAAATTGAAGACCAAAAGCCTATATTTTCGATTTTGACAAAACCTTTTTCCACCTGCGTTTGCCACCAAAAGTTCAAAAGCTCTACGCCACAGCAAAATACCTATTAATGTAAAATTATAACGGAACGGATGAATAGCTTTCAGACAGGTGCGTGGTTTTGAAATGCCCAAGGTTCGAAAAGTTCAGGTTGCGAAACCCCTGTAAAAAATAAGCCTACATGATGTATATGTTATCAAAGACTTTTAAAATGAATTGATGGGTTAGATTATTAAAAAAACAAAACAAAAAAACATTAATTTTATACAAAAATAAAAATAATAACTACATTCAATTCATCATTCAATGTGTCACGCTAATACGAAAATAAACGAAAATAAATAATCTTCATAATAATAATAATAATTATTATTATTATTATTGTTAAAATTAATATTATTATTATTAATAATAATACTGTACTATTCCAAAGTCAACAAGACTCATACACACCAAATTATAGTTTTAAAATGTAAAATGCTTAAGTAGGTCCACCTATTAAAATTCAAATAAAACGTTATAATTGTCATTTAAAATAAATTTATAAGTTATTTTATAGGTTAATAAAATATAGTTAGAACAATTTATAATTTATAAGTTATAACTTCCAGTTTGACAAACATCAAAACAATTTAGTTTTTGCCAAGTTACAGACTTCTTTTCTACAAAAATCCTTCGAGTCAATTAAGAATGTACACAAGAGCCACTATATGCGTCCGGAATTAGCGATATATTGTTCGGCTTCATTTTCGATTGAAATCAATAATTTACAAAACAAGTAATCTAAATATTGAATTATATTGTTCAGGAATGTTAGCTTGTTAGCTTAACACAGAAAAATGACTGTGGCGGTATTGTTTGAATTTCTACTGGAACAATTCTACGCCTCTACTAAGTGGCCACGTGCAGGATATAAGTAATGGTACAAAGCATGTCATTAACAATCAAAGAATGACGAACTCGTAGCATTTACATTTCGAATGGGTATGTGTTTATAAGCTTGCTGACCAAAAATTTATCAGGTCACTCAACGGTTACTGCAAATACACTACTAACAAAATGAAGAAAAAGCTTCTAGATCTCGAAACACATGGTGGGATA
>NW_022712725.1:2435243-2441080 GCF_011630105.1 Anneissia japonica
GCCTGACCCCTCCTGATTGGTCAGTTGTTAAGTTTGATTGACAAGTTCCATTATCCCTTTGTCACATGACTAAATGAGCCATACAGATTACAGATTTTGTTAAAGAACTAGAATGGTAGTAAAACAAACCGATTCGTGAATATAAAAGAATTTTTATCAAACTTACTGAAATGTAACCTGCTTAGGTCTTCACATAAATTCACCAAACCCAAGACCTGCGGAGGCACTGTTGCTGTTTTTTTTTCTATGACAAACGTAAAACGTTATTATTCTCTATCTATAATTAAAATGCTTTTTAATATCAAGGTACCAATTTTGATATAATTAACACTTTAAATTTGCAACATGAGTAAATGTTTAACATGAATCGTGGAGTTGAATAGCTTGGTGGTTAAGATGCTTGCTTTCTAATCCCATGGTCCTGGGTTCAATTCCTGTCACAGCAAGACTTTTTCTCACGACTAAAACAACTCCACTCTCTTAGACTCATAAAGTGATTCGCTGATAAAAGCATCACTTTATTTTCACTTTAAATCCAACACGCGTTATATCCGTATTTATAATGCAAGGGTAACACTTCATTGTTATTGCTCATTAGAATTTAATAAACATTTAAAAACTCATTGTAATGAAGTTAGCTAGGCCCTTAATGGTTGTAGGCCAAGTTCTTAAACAATATTTCATAATGAATAACCAAAGGTTCTTTCCAATGAAAAGCATGGGATTACAATTACATTAATATCAGGCAGTTAACGAAAGCATCGGATTATTGTAATGGTAATGTAATTAAACTTGATACAGTGCATAGATAGTACCTTGATGAACTGAGCGGTAAAAATAAATTAAAATTGTAACCACACTGAGTCTAACCTGTGCTGTTTACACGTGCATTTGAGGACCAGCCGCTCCGATTTACAGGATCACTGACCACAGGACAAAAGCACAGAAAGTAAAATGCTCTGTCTGCAGACAGTTTTAAACAAATATTTTGAGTTAGATAATTGCGAAATAATGTCTTTTTATCAGTATTTTTTTTAAACTAAAGCCTGGTTTCTATAAAAATCGCAACACGCTGTCACCGACTCCTTTGGAGATTGGTCGGTTAAATCCAGGGAGCGTTCCCGATTGCGTCGGGGACAGCTACGCAGTGCAGTGACGTCACGAAGTTTGTGGGGCCCTGGCGCTGATTTTCATTGGGGGCCCTACCAAGCCAGGCTTGGAGGTGCGTTTTGCGAGCGAAACGCACCTTAGGCTGGGGGATGATAGAGCCCTGCGGGGGTGGGCGAATCCCCCGGAAGCTCTGACAAATTAGCATTTTGAACAACTTATAAATGGATTTCTATTCTATTTAATTTTTATTCATTTGGGTGTTGTTAGAGACCCACAGTTGTAACGTTTTTTTTAAATGTCTTTTACATCTGTAGACCTACAGATAACATTTAATTGTTCATAATGGGTCAATCTCCAATCACTGGAGCTGATAATTTCCAACAAACTTCGTACCACAGTTATCAAAATCAACGGCTTGAAGAGCTGGCAAATAATATGCAATGCATACTATAGCTAGTTTTTTTTCTTTTACTGAATTAGGAGGTTACGTTAAGTTTGCATGCGGAGCTAACAAACAGACGCTGGGAGCCAGGGGCCCCGGTCGGGCCAGTGTGTGAAGGCTCCTGGTGGGGGTCCGAGGGGGCTTCTCCCCCTCGCGCTCAGAGCTTATGGCATTAACGAACTGTTAACTGCTTTGTCAGAGAACATAGAATGGTCCACTGATAAAATATTTCACACAAGTTTATGACAAAACCAACATAGATTACATAGGCCAACTACGGAACTGGTATAGGTAGTAGACCTATGTACTCCATGTAAATATAGAGAATATTATATATACATAGAAACGTACAAACACATGATAAGGAATATGACACACCGAAACATTTCCAAACCACTGTTGATCACGCGCGACATCGATCAAGTGCGGTCCGCAAGAAAAACCGCAACATAAACTAAAAAACTGCAGCGATCGTTTACATCTACCAAGCCTACATGAGCCATACGATACCGTAATGCGGTTTCGGTATGATGATGCCAGGCCAGTGTATTTTGAATGTTTAAAACTGTCGGGGCACAATGGAACTATGGTATTATAGTTTACATTATATTTTATTTGCACTACAATGTCGGTGCCCCTCGTGCATGGGGGCCCTGGCGCTCCGCCCCTGTCAGTGCCCGAGCGTGACGCCACTGGACGCAACTATAAGTCATTAAGTAGCATTTTACTTAAACTGAATGTCAAATAAAAATAGGGGTGTATCATCATTATCATCATCATCTTCCAGTACTATTAATAGAGTATACTCAAACAACAGTAGTAGGACTATTATTTATTATTAAGCATATATATATATACTGTCTCTTATACACATCTTATCCGTATTTATAATGCAAGGGTAACACTTCTGATTATAAAGTTGTCAGTTCAGGCAACGTATAGTGCTCGATGCTATATATACTTCTTTACATTTTTGTATTAAACCTTAACTGGGCTGGCAGTTATTTATTAAGGAATTGTTAAGCAAACAGTGTTTTAATTAGTGAAAACGAATGCTTATGTTTTGAAGGTTTCCAAAATTATTACAGTACAACATTAAGAACAATAGTTTTAGATAATACCGGTAACACTAATCAGACATACTGTAGCTGAATTGTATTATTAACTGAGCTGACGAATTATGGTAGTGCTCTAATTCCACTACATTACATTATTGTATCATTTTGTTAAATACTGATCCGCTTGTGTTGAAAGATGATCAGATATTATACAGTAATCATCGTGAAATCATAGCTGTGATACATAAAGGTTACGGCACGTCACTGACGAGGGATTTCAACTGAGAAACGCTACACAGATTGGTTACATAGTGTCTGAATAACAAAGTATCAGAATGACAAGACGTCACGCATTTTTCCCCAAAAAAATAAATTATATATAATACCGTACATCGAACGTAATTGAAAGGCTCCTGCAATTGAGGATGACTTTTAATGGTATTAGTTACGCGATCGCATCTAATATTGAACAGCCGAACGGACGGCACATGCAAATTCGACTATAGTAACCCAAATTCTTTTTAAGACACAATATCTAAACTTGAAAGATTCCATATTGAAACTTTTTTTTTTGCATTTATGAATGAAATATATTAGATTTCAATTTAAAATCTGAACGGGAATGAACTTTCTTCAGAAATTAACAGAAGCATAATAATATTTAATTCAATTCAATATAAATTTATTGAAAACAAATAGGCCTATCAGTTTTGAAATGTACAATTCAGATGAAACGAGAAGACGCATAAAAATCAATACCGCTATATTATAATTATATTTAAATTAGCTGGCGATTGATTGGAGACATACAATCTAAAATCATGAACAATAAAATAGAATATTTGAATTATATTTGTATTGTATGTATGTTATTGGCTATAAAATATAAATTTGGACTAGAATGTCCTTTCCTCGAAAATTAACAGACGCGCAGTAATAATACTGGTACCAGTCCTTATTATACTTCTTTTTTAATTGGTAATCGATTTAGGACTATCTAACAAAACTTAAAAATATTTGAATTACTGTCGATTAAAGAGATACTATCTAAAGCAACTTGAACAATAAAATCCAGTATTTGAATTAATTTTATTTTATATTATGTAAGTTATTATCTTTCAAATCAAAATTTGAAAGATAGTGTACTTTCTTCGGAAATTAACAGACACATCATAATACAGTAGTACCATTCCTATATTATTGATATACATATAAACTAGCTGGTAATCGGTTTAAGCTATACTATCTATAAAACGTGAACAATAAAAACAGTTGCATTACTTTGTATATTGATCTATCTATGTTATTGGCTTTCAATATAAAATTCAAAGGAGAATAACTTCCCATGCAAATTAACAGACGCAGAGTAATTCAAGTAAAAATATACATATATATACATATATATACATATATATACATATATATACATATATATATACATATATAATATATATATATTATATATATAATCATGGTAACCATGGTATAATAGATAAACATCTAAACAGTCTTGCGTTATGCCTAATGCTATAAATGTATATTAATACATTTTAAATGATAAAGAAGAGGAATCTGTGAGTGTGAAAAAGTATGTACCCTCACCGGGATTCGAACTCGGGACCTGCTGCATTAACCAACTAGGCAATTGAGGCTTTGTTGGGAAATAAAATCCAAATAAAGTATAGGCCCTATCTAATGCTCACACTCATGCGCATGCGTAGTTAGACAGCACTAGTCTTTGATGAATGTATTTGACGACAAGACGAGATCTCCGAAGAGGTACTTTTTATATGTATAAATAAGTATATATGAATAGGCCTATATTATATATTATGAGACAGATGTGCATTGCCCTCTTTTGAGCAATCCTCCTAAATACCAATTGCTTAGACTTTAATGTATGTTTGTAAATTGTTAAAATAAATGATATAATAAGTACAAATCGATTTAAGATATGCTACATAAAAACAATAAAAAAAATAGTTGAATTATCAGAAAATTAACAGAAGCAAAAATACTACTGTTTCTATATTATTTGCATTGAACATTAAATTAGCTGGAGTAAACGATTTAAGAATTTTCGTAGTGAAAGTGCTACTGTAGAGTAACTCACTAATTAATTGTTGTCATCTGTATCTCTTTAAAATGCATAACTTATTTGATAATTTCTAGGGTGTTTTCTAATATTCTGTGTGTTGTTCTAATATCGCAACTGATATTTTTGTGACAGTGTCTCCTGCCATTTACATAAACTCAGTCATATTTTTTAAAATAGTAATCTGTTTAATTTTACTTAATGTCTTTTTCAATATTATTAAGATTTTTATATTATTATATTTATACTGTAGACGTATTAAGGCACAATCATGATACAGGTGACTTTCGTCGCCTTTTGGATACTGTCAATAAAAAAAAATTAATTCATCAATTAATTGTTTTAAATGCTTTTTAGTGTCTTTTAGATGTATCACACACAGAATCCTATTATTAAAGCAGTGTTGTCTATAAAACAAGAAATGTGGTGACAAAACTTAATCATTTTATTTCATAACTTAACAATTGTCAGTAAGCCTACAGTAAAGCCTCTTGAAAACCCTCGACAGGCAAAACCGTCTTATGCGTGATAGTTGCGATTGATGGTATACCGCGATTGATCCGTCGGAGGAAGATAATGATGTAGGTGTGGTGGCGCTGTTTACTCATGCCACATTTTCTATTATGAACGACTGTGTTTTAATTTCTGTTATTTCAAATAACAAAAACAATGTAGAACACCGCAGTCAATTTCTTACAATATTTTTTTTCTTTCAATCGAACAATACACATATGACAAACATCACTGTTTGGATTATTTTGAAATCTAATGGTATTTTCTAGACAAATTAAGACGGAGAATTGTATAAAACGTGTGTTAGAAAATCAACCATCGTCTTGTCGCCAAAAACAGGCCAGAGGCAACGTGTCTGTACATGTAGCTAGATATAGAAACATAGCATATCATGACAGACGTACATATAAATATATACAAATATATATCATAGTATGTGACTTAGCACTAAATATCCAAATAGGTATTATAGAAACAGTGCCCGATTTTAGGAACAAATGTCTCCCACCGGAGACATCATCATACAAATGTTAAGAAACATTATATATTATACAATATTATATAATATTATATTATACATTATATTATATTATATATATTTATATATATATATCATAGT
>NW_022712725.1:2441124-2450598 GCF_011630105.1 Anneissia japonica
CTTTTGTCTAATTATTAATATTAATATTATTTAAAAAAAATAATAATATTATCCTGAACATTATTCCCATGAATGACCCTTCCCCCTCCTACAGAGGAAAAAAGCTGCTGACAATTTACACTTTTTTACCATCTAAAAAGCATTATACAGGTGCGCATCCAGAGACGTTTGAAAAGGGGAGGGCGAAAGTAGGGCCTATCGAGATAATTAGGCTTATGTCTTCTTTCTTTTTTCCCTTTTCTTACTTTCCAAAAGGGGCGTGGGGGGACTCATCTAAATCCGCCCCTGCTGTGGGAGGACCGGGCGTCGTTTACATCGCATCCTATGGATCCGGCCAGAAAATAATCATTCTGTGAAGCCCAGTCGACCAAATGCTGCAAGTATAATAGTGAATATACTGCATCGTCTTTAACTGTAATTTTAGAAAGCCCTTTGCAAATCAAATTCAAATTAGTGGCACTTTTAAAAATAAGAAAATGATTTTGTTAATAATGTTCATAAAGTTAAAGCAGGTAAGATACTACCATGCCTACTGGTAAAGAAATAGAATACATTATACAATACATGCTAAAATGTTATGATTTATGTAGTCTGTAGACGTTCCTTACTCGTCACATATTTCCTTATTATGATTAACATAGTCAGTTTATTTTATTACATTATATTTAGTGAACATACACGCGTTTGTAACAGCCGCACTTACTGAAATGGTAAGTTCCACATACTTACCATACGAATACTCCGCTGCTCCTTTTACCGTACCGTACTGTGAGAACGTAATTTGAATAATGAATCCTCACATGTGTTGCTTTTGTAGCGTGACAAAAAAATGTTTAGAAAAAAAAATAATAGACATAAATAGGAGCTCAAAATATGCCAGTAATAATAAGACATTTAAAAGAATGGTGCTACGATATATTTCTTCAAGAGCTGTGCACGCGTCTGGACGGCAAATTGGCACAAACATTAAGGCCTTACTCAATTTATAATATAGATTATTAGTGGATGGATGAATGGATAAGTATTGTTAGGGTTGAGAAATTAAGCTTTAGGAGAATATTTATTGCCTAAAGTACACCAACAAAATCAGTAGGCACTAATTGTACAGTACAATGAAGCATCAGTTATTTCAATTAGTTACCGTACCAATTTACTTGCTTTTACATCTAGGCCTAATCCTTTTACATACAATTACAATTCACAAATTTTTGCTTAAAATAGAAGTTTCCATCAACCTGAGATATCGTAATGGCGCGGCAGCTTTAAAGCGAGTATTGCCCTTTCCATTATTGACGGCTGTATCCTCAGCCTAATAATAAAACAATTTCCATAATACCCTAATCAACAAAGCACCGAAGAGAACATAAACAATTTTCCCGGATTCAGTTGGGATAGTAAATCATTCCAAATAAGCAGACATTAGTGATTTGAGTGATTGTTTTATAAATAGCATTTATTTGAATCAATCAATCATAACATATTGGAATGACACATTATACGGTAGTTTAACTGTTAGTGATAGAATCAGGTTAGGTTTATCGTAGTCACATTGTGTCAGCCAGTGTTACCACCATGAATAATATTCCAAGCATGCACTAATCTTACTATAACAGTTGAAAATTTAAACATCCTCAGCACAGTCTGCGCATTCTCGGTAACTCTTACGATAATACTGGTTGCCAGATCCTAATCTTATCTCCTGAGAGAGAGATACTTTTTAAAAGTCAATATACCTTTATTGAGCAAAATTTATTGAAACGTCACAGAAGAGAAATGTGACAAAGGATGAAAAACATTGGCCTTCACTGGGACTCGAACCAGAAACCTTCTAGGTCATAACCACTTGACTACATAACATTGTGGTAAACCCAAGCACCAGTAGATTCTCCATCAGTATTTCAATGTGCCTAATAATAATAATAATAATAATAATAATAATAATAATAATAATAATAATAATAATAATAATAATAATAATAATAATATAGGCCTAGCACTAATATCGTATGTGATTTGACGGTCAAAGATCTATAAGATACACTCTCTTTTGTGCATTACTTTTTACTGCTCTGGCCTTACTTAAATCACAGATCCTATTTGTATATAGGATCTGTGTTTAAATGATTGGCTACTTGTAATCTAAATTCTAAAGCATTAAATTAAAACATAGACCCATACCATCTGTGATGTGCTAAAAACATACAATAATATTTCAATTATCCCTATTAAATTTATTATAGGCCTATTTGTTGGTTGAGGAAGCTTCTACATCATTTTTGGTAATGACCTCTAATCGTGCGTTCACAATTGTGTGCATTTTCTTTATATTCGGGATTATTAAAGAGATTTTCATTCAATTTCTCAAAATTATTAAAAATTAAAAAGGTCTGGAATACGTCAGCCATATTCTTTCCAACGTCCTATTATCGTAAGTTTTGCTCCTGATTTTTAAGATACATTACAGGCATTGAAGACCATTATAATTGCGACTCTCCAAACGATTTTTAAAATCTGTTTGATGAAGGGGTATCCATGACCTACCACCATTTTAGATCTAACAACAGACTTGTAAGAACTACAGATAACTCAATCGCAACACATTTGAAAGACCAATTAGTCATTAGATCTATAGCAACATAGCGGAGAAAGGTAACTTAAATTAAAATCTCCAGTTAAATTTCTTCTGTAATACATTCAATGCTAGCTTTGGAAAGAAGTTCACCAATAAAGTACTGAAATCACAATTATACACACAAAATTAATCAGGCATGCCTTACATTTAGTCAAGTTCAAATGTATAATCTTCCATCTCTAGAATATCTATACATTACATCAATAAAGGACCAAGGCAAAGCTTTATCGAAATCAGACTAAATCACCCTCTTAAAAAACCTGTTGTCGTCTGCAAACAGTCTAATCAGGAAGGCAGACGATTATTGATATAGATCATTACAAATAATAATGGCCCCAGAACATCGCCTTTTAAACTTTCCATTTTTTCACATTTTCGTCGTCGTTATATCATAATTGAGGTTAAGCTTAGGTCTGTAATTTTACATTTTTACTTTTGTTTTTTACGTCAGCTCTCTACCTTCCGTACCATGAATCAAGAACTACCGTCGGCCATTAAAATGTGTTTGTTACAAGAGCCCATTTTAAATTTCACGCCACTCTGGTCACACCGGTCAGCGACGAGGGTGTATCCCCATACTGCGGTTGGGGTGCTGGCTTGGAGTTCTTCTTTCCTTGTTTTCCAATTACATCTATTCGCTTGTTCTTGCGCATAGAGACCCTCGTATTTTGCACGGTATAAATGAATAGTCTTTAACCTGTTTAACTCTTGTTTAAGTTCCCACACTAGAAAACATCATTTTAGTTAAGTTTTCTTTAAAAAAAAAAAAAAAAAAAAAAAAAAAAAAAAAAAAAAAAACAGACCTACAACTTCATTAAAATCTAATTCCATGATATTGCCGGAAAAGAAAGAGATGAGTTAACAGAGTATATACACGAATTCTGCTTTATAAACTTGAGAAGAACAAGTTTATTATAAGCTGTGTTAAAAGTGACTTTTAATTTAAAAACGTGAAAAAGCTAGGCCAATATGCCCACAGTGGCAAGAATGTCGCAATCAGTGAAAACAGATACACATTGTACCATATCCTATTGCATTAAAAACGTACCTCCTGTCTTGAAGTATAGAAAATAATCAAAAATTCGATTACAGCATTGAACAAGTTATTTAAATGATCATAAAAGCTATTAACTTGCAAAGATGAACAGATTAAAAAGTCATTATACTACGTAAAGCCTTAAATTGATTACCAGTAAATTTATGGGTATTACAAACGAGTATAAACATGCTTATTACGGGTCTGTAAATTGCCTAGAAAATTTGTTTTCATTTGAATTCGTAACTGAAAGCCAATAATTTTTACATAAAAAAAGGAATGCAAATCAAGTTTTGGTAGGTTTTATCAGTTTTTCACCCAATCAAAACAGTATTTTTAAGTTGATTTTAACAATGAAGTTTTGAAATCAAAATCGAAAAGAAAAAAAATCACATCCACTCTCTACTTTAACACCCTCTTCCATAATCGCAAAAGTACAAACACTGTATGACCATGGATTCTTTTCTCCGTATGGTGTAACGTATTATTCGAGTAAACGAGCCGCTTTGAATAAACTTCACCTCGATTAAACGCCCCCTCTGTTATCGCTCCGGGCTGATCATTAATATTTCTCAATACGCTCCCAAATTACTGTGAACAAAACTACTGGAAGATACACCAATTAACTAATTACATAGTAGACGTGCTTTCATTTGAAAACGGTTATCTAAAAAAAAAAGTACAATGTGCTGCGCAATACATTACTATCATTAACATTAAGCACTATGTGTTACTTCAGGCCTCTCGCACACTGCCCCGATCCGTCGCGTGACGAGTCGTCACGTAGCAGCCTCACTGAATCGCGTCAGTTTCTGACGCCGAGTACGCTTATTTACATATGATCAGATATCAGTTTGCATACAAGCATCATGCCACAACGTCTACAATCGAAGATACAGCATCGTATAAGTATGTATCAGGATGTTTAATTTATCAAGTGGCTAACAAGGATGAACATTTACTATAACAAAATAAGTTAGCCCAAAGTGAAAGAATTTTGAAAACTGCTGAAATTATAATCGTCCGGCTCTCTAACTACAGCGGCCAACTTACAGTCCTAATAAATGTATGTTAAGAATATTTGCAGCATGAGCTTGCCATCCTCGCCATGGTATAGTGTGATGTAAACGCCACGTGATACGTTACCTAATACGAAATGAGAGCAAAGAAAACAAACGATGGCACGGACTTTCGCTATTTCATTCTTTAGATTCATAATTAAAACAATAACAGCATAGTGTTGGAAATCTCAATCTGAAGATGACAAATAATACTGATTCTGTGTGAATTTCCTTTCATGTTACTGGAAATATATTATTACATAATATAAAAAATTATATATATATGTAAATATATATAATTTATAGATAAATTAAAAGGATAAATACTAATAAACAATGTGCGAAACCATGGTTGGATCAAATTTGGAAAGCAACAGCTAAAATTTTAACGATAAGTAAACAACCAGAAATAAAACCAGAGCTTTCGGAAAACACTAAAGACTGGTACTCGAATACGAACAAGATGTTATAATCGTATCGAGTATAGCCTTTCAACAAAAACTTCCTGTATACAGTTGTATGAAAAAAGTGTCTCTGGCGGGATTCGAACCTGCAACCTCTCGTTATCAAGACGAGTGCCCCATTAGACCACGGTGTATAATCTAACCCGCAGGCACTTTATTTCATACTGACTAAAACACTCACACAATAGTGTAACTATGGATAAGCTGGAAAAATTATATATATATATATATATAGGCCTATATATATAGATATACTATAAATCGTCTTGCGGTCATGCTATAAATATATGTAAATACATTTTAAACGTTATAAAGAGGAATATTTGAGTGTGAAAACATATTCGAACCATGCACCTTCTGTTGTCTATGCAGACGCCTAAACTAACTAGGCCATTGAGGTTTTGTTAGGAATTCATATCTGATTAATGCATTTAATTTTTGACACTCATACGCCTTGATGCATGGCAAATAACAGTGGTCAATGTGATATGCACCCTTGTTATAAGCAGTTAACAGACGAGATCTCCGAAGAGATGCTTTTATAAATAAACCATGATATAATAGAGATAAACTCTAAATCGTCTTGCGGTAATGCTATAAATATATGTAAATAAGTTGTAAACGTTAAAAAAAAGAGGAATCTGCGTGTGTGGAAAAATAGGTGCCCCAACCGGATTCGAACCCATGACCTTCTGCTGTCTGCGGACGCCTTAATCAACTAAGCCATTGAGGCTTTTTGGGAATTCAAATCGATGTCGAGTTACAGGTTATATAAATTGAAATCCCATTATAAAGTATCGTTTTCATGGAGACAAAAAAAAAATTAATGGCTAAGGTCCAAAATGAAAATATATTGGATTGTACGAATTTGAGTAAAACAGTACGACCATGGAGGAATTAGTTAGAAGCTAATAAACTAATCCCTCCATGGTACGACCGACAAACATGTTATTATCTATACCTGTATTAATGATATGGGTCAAGTGTTTTCAAAACATGAATTTAGATAAAACTTTGTAGACTTGTTTTTTTTTTAATCTTTTGTATTTTTTGTCATAAGCTTAACCATGTCCCTTTAATAGGGTTGGAATATGGGTTTAATTGATCATACTGACACACGCAGTGTCCCTGCCGTAATGTTAAGACATTTCCACTCGTTTCAAGTAAAAGTGTCCCTCAAGAGAGGTGTCCCCAGAAAAATGGGTGATCCAATCGAAAGGGTTCTTCAAGCCCAAACTTTATCCTGATTCTATATATTTCATAAATCATTATATCTAAGTATTGTACAATCTGATGCAACATTACAAATAAAGCAAACTTGACCACTTTTATTTGTGGTTGTATTGACACTTGTTAAAACTGTCCGAATATACTTACTCAAAAATTATTGACTAATGAAACGCAAGTTTATTTCTGAATTTTGCTATAATAACTAACGTTAAAGTGTGAACGCTGATTAGGGTTAATTAATGTTAACTACGCAGTGTGTGCATTTAACTCGTAGAAGTACATGCTCGTATTTAACTATTATTCAACCCATGTCTTAACAGCTCATACCTTCTTTTGTTTTCTAAAACTATTGCAAGAATAGGCCTACTGATGTCTCATACAGTGTTTAAGGGTTGGACTATGTTCCATTATTATACATACCGTTCTATTAGGCCTATGTGAAATCTCAAACTAGATATTGGAATCGGCTGACTTCGAATTAGCTTCAGTAGGTGATTTAACTGCAATTTTTGTAATCAAAACTAATGAAGTATAGTATTGTACTTAAACCTGATGAGATTCTTCGTCTACGAGATATCCGTCTGGATGCACTGGTTCTCAGCTATTCCGTAGAATGTATTTTGTTCCAGTGGTTTTAAAAAGCAATCTGACGCAAAGTCGGTCGTTTGGGGGCAGTATGTACCTGGTTTCTGGCGGCGGCGTGTTTACAAGTTATTAGAACTGATAGATGTGTACTGATTCGAATGAAGTTTGATTTTGTGGAAACATATTGTCAGGTTAAAATGTACATATAATAAAATAGATTGCGTCTCAGACGTCAACTGTTGGATACTGTTATAAAATTAACGACTTAAAAAAAAAACCTAAAATACGAACAAAAAACCCCCCGCATGTTGTATAGCACCAAGCTTAAAAGTTGAAATATAATGTGCTTAAAGTACTATTGATTATCGCCAATCCATCGATCTAAGATCCAAGTTCACATTCCATTCACATAGGCCTACGTATTCTATTAGCTTACAAGATTGTGCAGACATTTACATGCATGACGCCGGTTCTTCAAGCGGAATTAATACATACCGTAGTTAAAATATATATGTGTTGAACATTATATTTATATTCATTAACTTCTTTACCATTAATATGTATATTGCAGGTTTTTTAATTTGTAAGCGGGTGCTGTTGTCTCGTAATACAATCTTAAAATGTTGAATAGTATAAATTGATATCGGAACGCAGCGGAGTGCACGTAAATAGGTGGTTGATTATCTTTTCTTTAAATCCATTCTAAAGCTCTGTCCAGATTATTAAATTGACAAAGAAACTGTTGTATGCCCATATATAGTCATGGTGTGCCTGTATATGGTCATGATGTGATGTCATCATGACCATATTGAGGCATGTCACATGTTTTTGTCAAACAAAATTTGATAGTCTAAACAGGGCTTTATTGCGGTAGTATTTGTTTTCTCAATTAAAAAAAAGTCTAAAGATATCCCCTCTCTAAAATCGAAAGCACACGCAGATATCTCCTACAAAAGTGGCATATCTACGGGGTAGCCCCCCACCCCCCAAAAAATAAAAATAATAAGTGGCCCCAAGACGCCCTCACATGGAATCATTTTAAAACTTTCTATGAACAACCAGGATTAGGTGTATTCCAGAAATCCAATTGTTTTTTTTTTTTCTTCTTTTCTTAGTGTGATTCTATGAGAATCATACAGTATAAAGCGTTTGGGTGCTATAGGTTTGTTGTATAGAATTTATCATTTCGAATTTTGGATGAAATAGACATTAGGCCTAGTGAATATTTATGCTTTTCAGAGGTTTTCACTTTTCTGCATCTCACAAGAAGGTGGTAAGACTATTTGTCTTAGCTTTAAACGGTGACTAAACGAAAATAGAATTGAAGCCAAGCCATAAAGCCTAATTTTAACTTACCGTAACTTCATTAACTGAAGTTTATTAAGTTTATTCAGAAACAGAACCATTAGGCCATTGATATTTGATAGCGGATATCGATTGACAAATGCAGGCCTACAACCAACAAGTAATAATTAGGATTACACGATGACAGCTTTACATACACTCGTCTTGGTCTTCTGTTGGTTATCTTATTTTCACCATAAGGGGGTATGGAGTATTTGTCAGCTCAGGTGTTTTTCTTTTAATTTGTAAACAAGAGTAAAATCAAAACAGGTAAACCCCATGGAATATTTAAGACAAAAGCATGAACCAGTAACAAGTAAATGCATGCATACATTATACATAATACATGCATACATAATACATAATAACATAATACATAATACATGCATACATTATACATAATAACTATTTAATAACATTCCCTTCAAATTGAATTTCACAGGGCTACATTAATACTTATGATTATCTTTCATTTTTCATTTCATTAATTTCTTCACTTGATATAAGTAATTATATACCCAGCAGTATAATTAATAATCATAATGGTCATGTTTCCAAATTCTCTAAAGTTGAAAGAGGGGTACGACAGGGGTGTCCCATCTCTGATTTTCTGTTTGTTTTTGGTGTTGAACCACTGGCATGTAAGATTAGACAATCTGTGGATATTAAAGAAATTAAGTTTCCCATAAACTCATACGAAAGGAATGAGGTACAAATTACTAGTTTTGTGGATAATACAACGATATTTGTCGATTCAGTTGATTCCTTTAACATGGCGATTATAACCTTAAAATATTTCTCTAATATTTCTCTATTTTATAAATAGTAAAAAATTAAAGCCGTTTTGGATAGACTCACCGATAACATACTGAAGATTGAAGACATTAAATGGAAGGTTAAACCAAATGATTTTGTAAAAATTCTTGGCGTGCAATTAAACCCAAATCTTACGCTTGAAAAAATAAAATGTAATTAAGAGAACAAAATACACAAAAAAAAATTTAATCGTACTTTAGATCCTGGAAGGGCAGAAGTTTGTCAATGATTGGCAAAAATGTAATTGTTA
Organism: Anneissia japonica; assembly: GCF_011630105.1. Lineage (NCBI taxonomy): Eukaryota > Metazoa > Echinodermata > Crinoidea > Comatulida > Comatulidae > Anneissia > Anneissia japonica. The sequence continues at coordinate 2,450,543 of NW_022712725.1, forward strand.
AGACTTTACTTTAGTGGCGTATCTCGAAGTCTTGAAATGGGGGTGATGATGGGGTA
>NW_022712725.1:2450619-2467384 GCF_011630105.1 Anneissia japonica
AGTGGGGGGGGCTCAATGATCAGTTGAGGGGTGCTAATTCGCAAAATAAGGTGATTTTAGGTTATTTTAAACTACTTTTACCGTGATTTTTTTTTGCGGGGGGGGGGGGCGACTATGGGCGTGCACCCTTCCCCCCTCCCGCGCACCCCATAGATACGCCACTGCTTTTACTTAATCTAAACTAACGTATATCGCATCAACGACTGAGCTCCCAAATGATTTTCTTAAATTTAAATACTATATTTTTAAAAGTGAAAAGTGTTTCTGAAACAACTCCAAAGGGGTTAAAGATGGGGGTAACAATTGCTGACTACGAACTCGGTAGACTGAAAATCTCCCAGCTCCCATCATTTCTTGACTCTGTTAAATTATCGTGAATTAAAAACTTGACTAATGATGAAGCTGCAGTTTGGAAAAACATTGCAATGTATACTATTTAAACAAAACCGGTTTAGGACTAAATTTACTTAAAATGTATGTCTCGCTGATCGATCTTAATAAAGATTGCTGCAAGCAAATAAACAATATGCCGACCTTTTATGCTAATTTAATAAAAACATGGTTTAAATCAAAGTAATGTATCGCCAACATTCATGTAATCAATCCAAGTAATGAAATAATATGGAATAATATAAACATAACCTATAAGGGTAAAACCCTTTTTGATATTGTATTTATTAATGCAGCGATCTTGGAGTTAAATAGCTTGGTTGGTTGCCTTCCAAATCCCAGGATGCTGGGTTCCATTCCTGTTAAAATATGGGCATCACAATAAAATAGACAAGCATACTCAAGCCCTGTATACCCAAGCCCCATATCCAGATAAAATTCACCAGTTTATATAGATGACAGTAGATCGAAAGCAATTTATTATAGAAAGAAACGAAATAAAGATACGATATTTTCAGTCAATTGTCAAATTTCAATTTAATGGTTTCCATCAATTTGGGAATATAGTCTGCAAATTTGATGAAACCTTCAATTTTATCAAGCAAAGGCAGATATCAAATGTTTCAACACATGCACTCATTCATTTATTTTGGGATTATATGGAACGAAAATGGTTTCATCTATCTAGGCCTATCATAATCATAGCAAATATTATATAGACTCCGAGAATGAACTAGGCTGGCTAAAGACGTTCTGTATAATTGTTAGCACAAATGTGTCCATTTTAAACCGCTTGGTAATTTGTCATTGCTATTCAAGTAAACTTTACAGTTGTCGTAATAAATCGTTACAGAAGGTTTAAAGAAATGAACCAGCTACATGAAAATACACTTTAATATACTCCAGTGTAGATTCAACTGCACATGATTATTAAAATCAACGGAATCAATGGCGCATACGCTGTCTCTTATACACATCTAGATGTGTATAAGAGACAGATAGTATTGTACTTCATCATGACCACCTCCAATAGACCACAATTCTGAGGGTCACGTTTGCTTACTATCTTTTAACATTAGCTGTTCCCTCCAATCTGTTTCTTGCTCTATACTCCAATTAAAGACTCTATTTAGAGATCAAAGACTGTGGTTTTGGTGGATCCAAATGAAAATTAAAGACCACTATAAAATAAATAGTTATGTTAATTGCTTTTTTTCTATAATAAATTTTGTTATAGGACATAACATATTAAAAAGTATTAGCCAATGCACATCATAAGATGGTGTTTCGTGTGTGTTCTGTGTATATTTAGTAACGATAATGCTAGCAATATTATAATGGAAAGTCGATTAAAAAAGTACAGGAATTGATTTCAAAGAAATCCATTTATTAAAAATACATAACAGCATGCAGTAACTGCACATCCATTCTAAATCATTTAATCTATAATTTCTTAACTAAAAATCAAGATAGAAAGGGTTTCATTGATTATCGAATTAACAAGATAAGAACAGCATCGCAACTGCATTTTGGCTCCACATAAAACGGTTGCCTATTTTGATAACAAGCTGAATAAGACGTGGAAATTACACACAATGCAATTTATTATATTCACAGAAATGACTTTAATAGTAAAAGCTTTAACAGAATTATTTTCACCCGACAAACAAACAGTGATGATTTCTCCTATTCAAATAAAAGCTCATATCGGTTTTCAAATAAAACTAAGGTTGAACTTTTGTTCTAACTTAACAGAAGAGAATATTTTGTTGTGTTGAGAATAGAAGTTTAACATTTACTAATTCCTCCTATAATATCGTTAAGCCTATCACTGGACTGGTGGAACACTGACATTTCTGATCATTACTGAAGAACTTAAATATCAAAATCATGTAAGAGGCCTAAATTATTATTGACATAAGAGTCTGATAAAAATGTATTCTCATTTCCGTCGTTTTCAACAATTTTACTAGTACTATACATAGGCCTAGCCTACTGACTAATTAGAACGTAGGTCAAATTATGTTGCAGCTAAAAATTACCCTACGAAGAACGGTTTTTGGCTTTCTCGGCACGGTATTGATTCCGTGCCAAAGAATCGTTCTTTGAGACGGCAAAAACAACGGTTCTTTTTCGTGGGCCCTGTTTCTACTGCCACTTTGACACCCATGGATAATTTTAGCAGAAAACTGAAAATTTTCCCCTTTAAATAAAGACTAATTTTAACGTATAAATACTGATTAGTGAAGATGTGTATACATGCTTCATATTGAATACCGATTGTGTTAGTAGGACATTTAAAGTTAAATATACCATATGGTTGTGGCAGACCCAACTAAACTTTAAAAATTCTCTTCAACTCAAGAATACATTACATAATACAATATAGTGACTTTTACGCAGTCAAATGATGATTATATGAATATACACATCAAAATAATACACAACATAAGATGATCTTTTGTGTATGCAATGCTCTATTGAATAGACGATAGTTTTAGTAGTAGGACGATGCTGTTAGTATGTAATATTGTAATTGAGATTTGGGTATCAGAAGAAGCGCAGGACTTGATGTGTGAATACCCAGAAATGGTTTATTATCAATCAATAACAGCATACAGTAACTACAAATCCATTCTAAAGCACTTGGAATATTAAAAACGATCTGACGTTTACTATATAATTTCTTAATTTCCCCTTGAATAGTGAAATTTAGACGACTTTTACTGCCGGTTTTAAATTAGATGGATTCCAATTACAGACCAAAGCTGCTGAAGACCACAAAACCCTGGTCCCAAAAGTGGTCTTTAATTGGAGGGAGATCTGTACAATGTACCTGATAGTTATTTGAATCTTCTACCATGAAACCTCTGTGGTCTAATGGTTATTCTCGCTTTGACAACGAGAGGTCTCAGGTTCGAATTCCGTTTGAATCATTTTATCACACAATGTATTTATAGGACAACATTCGTTGAGAGCTATACTACACAATATACAGTCATCTCTTTTATTTGAACACTCTACCTTTCTTTGATGATTTATATATAATTTATAAGTATTAATGGTTATCTTGATTTATATCATAAGTTACTATTTATTTCTAGCCGTACCTCCAGATTTAGCTGGTTCGACGCCCTATCAGGCAATTTTATCTGAAGTGTGTCACACCATGTGTGTGGTACGTCACTAAGTTGTTATCAAAGCTACTGTTGAACCTCCCTTTTTATTTATATCTGCTCTGGTCTACCATAAAAGGAAGAGGGCGTATTATATCGATCTTTATTACAGTAATGCATCAAGGACTAGTGCTGTCCAACTACGCATGTGCATGAGTGTGAAGATGTAGCTGCTTTAAACGGATTTGAACTCCCGAAAAAAGCCTCAATGGCCTCGTTGGTTAATGTTTTCACACTCGCAGATTCCTTTCAAAATTTATATAGTGGACCCCCTTGTTTGGATTCTTCGTCGGGGAGTTCCTGATGCCGCCCCTGGTTTCTTGGGCCTTTTCCCCCTGAATTATTGGCTCTCTTTGCTCCGCCCAACCAGGCTATGTCTATAAATTCCTGGCATCTGCCAATGCTCATTAATGATGCGCGGTAATTTTTTAAAAATGTTGATAATAATATGGCTCTATAAATTACAGTATATAGTCAATCTAATAATAATATTATTAAGATACGCCTTATATGCATTTTGGGCATTCACCTTCAGACATTAAGGGCTTGAGAGGGGTATCTTTGTGGGATCAAACAATAATTTCTATCTTTCTTTAAATGATTGATAAAAGTATGATCGAAACTTAATTAAATACCCAACAAAGTATTTCTAAAACAGAGAGGCTATAATTAATTACCCCTAGTTCATGCAACGAAGGAACAACTTAGGCCTATATATCTCATGGAACTATCACATACTCTGTCTTAACCATAAAGCATTGAAGAATTATTTGTGTCAAATGTCAATTTGAGATATACTTGTTAATGTTAGATGTTCTTGAAATTAACTTATATTGGTGTCAAAAATATATCATAAATGTATTTGATACAGGCCTAATGTAAAATTTAAATGCACGCTGCACGGCCCAGGAGAATACCAATTTGACTGAATGAGGCCATGAGTAAGGATGAGTAAGGCAAGCATTGTGCGCCAAGCGCTTGTGTATTTTTGGGGGCGCTATAACTATCATGTTTTGTGTTGTGTATTTCGTAAAAAGGGAAAGGGATGGCTTCAGTTGCTGAATCAAAACAATTATCATCCACTGATAAACTACCATCTCTTACAAAGATTTTTGACAGTGCATTGAAAAAACATGAACTTATAAACGAAAGTGAAGATCCAACAAATTCCGTTCCTTATCAGGTTAAGTATTTGCTTTAATTCGGCCACTCGTTTGGTTAGGCCTCAATAGGCCTTTCGTTAGCGTAAGTGGTTTAGCAAGTAGGTTGCGAAACGATTCAATCCGGGTGAATCCTGCTAAATGGAAGCTGTAGCTAGCTAGCCCGGCCTAACCAAATCTAGTTTCATGTACTGTATAGATATAGGCTAGACCTAGCCAAAAAATAAACACAATGACTAGACTGTCAACAGGGATTATTATGGCACTGAGTATGTAAAATGATTATAAAAAATATAAGAAAGTGGCTAGCCTAGCTAGGCCTAGGCCGCCTAGCCTATTTAGACCTAAGCCCCCCTATGCTCATTGCTATGGCTAGCCTAGGCTATGCTTATGCCAAGATGTAGGCCTCCTACTAGTGCATTAGATAGCGAGAGTTATTTTTAAGGTAAAGGTAAAGCCAAGTCGATCAACCAGCGCATTGGGATTTCGATCACTTCGGCATAAGCATAGCCACGGCCAAAATAAAAATAACTGGTGGTGCCGGAAATTTTCCCATGGTGGAGGGGAGAGGATATGGGGTGATGTCCCCAACAGAGTGTACGTAAATGTGCCAGCCCAAATTCTACCCCAGAACAGAATTCCAGAAGCCCAAGAATTTATGGACTTTAAAGGCTTATTTAATATAGCCTGTAAAAATTACATTGGTTTTGTCCTTGAAATATCCATGCATTTAGAATAAATAGGTTCCAATCTGCACAGATTTTCAATGCTTAATTTTCTGAAAAAAATTTGCGCATTGTTCCATATTGAAATGCGTGGGCAATTTCAAGGCCTATGAAAGCTATGATAATTCATATTAATGTATTATCTATTTTTGTGACTCATTACAGGAACTAGTGTCTGAAGCCATATCTCTGTTGGAACAAGCAACTCACATGGTGAATGACTTAGCCTTATTCAGTAGTAATGAACAAATAGATGAAATTGCTACCACAGATCTACGGTAAGAAAACCACACAAGAAATATTTCTACATGGTTTTACTCTTGATGACAAAGGCAAGACTGCTATAAATAAAAATAAAATGAAAAACAGTACAAACCACATGTAATAATCAACCCAGTGAATGCACAGGAATGAACAAGTGAACCTAATACTATAACAAACAGCTCAATTTCCAGAATGCTAAAATGACACAAGAATATATTTGTAAAAAAACAGATACACAAATATTGAAAGTTGACACTGTTGCAAAATTCTTGATTCCATTTCTTGTGAGAACATAAATGGACCTTTCTGCTACCTGTAAGCCCTGCCCCTGAGAGTTTATTGAAGGTCAAACTAAAATTGTATGTAACCTTGAGTATTGCTGGTTATTTAATAACGCATTCTGATTGGTCAGTAGTAAATCAAATGTAACTACTGACCAGTCAGAATGTGTTATGTCTTGACTATTTAATTCTGATTGGTCAATAGTTACATTTGATTGATACTCAGGAAATATAACTTCTTTGATGAGGTAACTTTTAAAAAGAAATCATGAAACTATCGTTTCGGACAAGAAGCAATAGAAATGCATGATTTATTAGTTACAATTTATATTATGATGTTGATGGTGATGACGATAATGATAATGATTGTAATGATAATGATTATAATTAATGACTAGGATATAATAAGTGATGATTAATATCTAGGATGTAATAATGAAGATTAAGATATTTTTATTTTAATACTGACAATGGTTATGATGATAATCATGGTGAAAATCACATTTAAAGTGATTCTGATGATAATAAAAATTACATAATTATAAATATAACATGATATATAATAAATATAATATACAATATATACAGTAATACAATACAATTAGTGATAAATATACTATAAATATATAAATATATTATAATATAATACACCCCAAATAGAAATTTGTCTTCAGTACAAAATTGTAACATGACTCATGATTTTAATATTCTAGGTACCTGCTGTTACCAAGCCTTCTAGGTGATGTTTCCATGAAACTGATGAGTGATGATAGGCTAGAAGTACTTGAAACTGGACAAGCCTACTTCATAGACTATCTCAAGAGATGTAAAGATTACACTATCACAAACCAGGTGCCTCGCATTAAGAATTTCTTTGCACTTAGTGCAAAACATATATAAAAGTGACAGTACTATTATTATGATTATTATTATTGTTGTTGATGATGTTGTTGCTTAAAATGTGTTTATATTATTGATTTTGCGTGATTACAATGCTAGTCCTATGATGATTGTTGGTAGTACTGTACTTAATGTAGTTTTTTATATTAGCTGATAATGATGATGATTATGGTGGTGGTGATGAGACTGATGACAGCATAGTGGATTATTTTGATGGTGATGATGACTATGATGATATCTGTGATAATGATGATGATAGTAACAACAACAAAGATGGTGGCAGCAATGATAACAATGGTGATGTGTATTGATGAACGATAATGAGGATGATAAGAGTGTTAATTATTAGGACGATGAGATGATATATGATACAGTATATTATATCTTTTAAAAATATTTCAATAAATAATGCAGATTAATATCGATAGAGATTCAAACAGAAATTGTATGATGACAATAACGATATGAACAGTGGTGTGAATGCAAGTAGGTAATTGACAGTAGGTTATGCCTCTTAACTCGTTGTAACCTCAGATAATACGGATTAGCTGTGCTGAGAGAAGCATGAGACTGTAGAATATGTCACATATCAAACTAACAAATCCCACAAAACCATCACATTAACTCAATCACATTTTTGTAATATATAATAATGTACATGTTTCCCAGTGGCAGCGCAAGTGATTCCCTGGTGAGGGGTCCAAGGCTCCTGATGGGGATCCAAGGTGACTAATTAGAGTACCAAGATCCCCGACAGGGGTCCACACCCACTTCAGCTTCATCATGGTTTGAGGAAATTTTAGGAATATGTACCTCCAGATGCCTGGAATTGGTACTATCATTAGCATTAATGCTATTGTTATTATTTATTGTAATTTTATGAATTATAGGAAATTCCCACAACAGAAAGTGCTGATACAGGGGTAACATCACCTACAGTGTCTGGACCAGGGAGGCCAGACATGAAAGCAATGCAAGCAGACAGAGAAGCAAAAATTAAGAAATTCAAAGAAAAGAAGGAAAGGGAACGAAAGATGAAAGAAATGGGAACATGGCTTCAAATCCGTGACAGAGACGATGAAGTCCAGGTAGGGACACAGAAAATGGGATGTTATTTTACCCCTGGTCATTGGATCCATAATTAGTAAGCCAGCACAAAGTGCAACCTCCTCCACTCCCATGGGGACTATTCCTATTAGTGCTTGCAATTTAATCCTGATACAGACGATTACATTTAATGCCACATCATCCTACCAGGTACCCATTTATACTCTTGGGCGGAGAGAGAAAAACGTAGGTAAAGTGTTTTGCCCAAGGACACAAGCGAAATTCACAGTGAAGGTTTGAACCTCCGACCTCGTGGTTGCGAGACCGAAACACAACTGCTGCCCCAGCTGTGTCCAGAAAATAAAAAGCCTTTAAATGACACGTAGTGTAGCCACATTGTCATGCTGTAGTATGATGCCAATCTACTTTGAATTAAGGGGTCGTTTACAATTATCAGCATTTTCACAAGTGTAAAAACTGTACTATTTTTCGGTACCCCTCACTCGCCCATGAAAGTGTACATAAAGAATGTTGATTTTGCAAAACCATTTTTCATTTTTTGTGAAGTCAACAAAAATACTGTGCTTGGTTACATGAAAGTGTATTATATTAATTATTGCATTATAATTGGTCATAAAAATCTATTATAAGTACTGTATTGCACTGCATGTTATTTTAATTCAACATTTTTATGCATATGTAAAAGTGTATAAATTTGTCTACCCACTAGCGTACTGTTTGTACACTTGTGAAGATGTCTATTATTGTAAACCACCCCTAAGGTGTTATGTTAATTTTGTTTACAAATTGATTTTGTCCTTTAATTGCTATTTAAGGTCAATGACATAATAACGATCAACAAAAAAGAAGACTTAAAAATAAATCAAGAGTACCTGGTGGTCATGGATAGTTTTTATGTGAATACATTATTACCTTTCAGAGGGAATACTACAAACTAATGTTGGAAAGTTGGGTTGATAAAGCAATAGAAGAATTGAAGAGCATTGCACAAGAGAAACAAATCTTACAACATATGGCAAAAGTCCAGTCAACTGGACATATGGCAGCCGCAGAGCCAGATAGACCAGCCAAAACATGCAAGGTAATCAAGAGCAAGTTAAAAATGTACACTTTTTGGAAAACAGGCAGAATGTTTTTGTATGTGTTTACTGCCCAATTTACGGTACTAACAGGAGTGGTGCTTAACTGTGGCTGCCAGAGGTCCCCTAGTTACTCATCTATGACCAATAGCCATAATAACAATGATTTACAAAATTCCGTATGTGTGCATAATGGAAATACTGTATATGAGAGCAGACGACAATTGCTAGATTATGACCAGAATTTGGAAAAAATTAGGTCGGCAACTTTTTACTACCTAGGCTTTAGTATAAACTACGATTTTTCTGAACGCTCGACTTTACATCATCATCTACAGATCGTGATTTTGTTAATACATGTATCTCTATTAAATCAATATATAGTTATTGAAAGAATGGTTGTACTTGTATTATTTTAATAGTGTAGTATAATACATATGTTATGCATAAGTAAATCTCGGAAGAAATGTTGTTTTAGCGTTCTTTAGCATGGGAAATACCAAATCAAATAAAATCACAGGCTGTCTGTGCTTCAAAACAAAAGTGCTTATGCATGTCCATGTGCATGCCCAGAACGATCTACTGTATTTGGGATTTTTCCACATGTACACATCAAGTTGGTACACATGTATTTGACAGTACTGAACGAACAGTAGGAATAGGCCTACAATATGTTTAATTTGGTTGTTTTTTGATAATAAACAACATTTAAATATAATAATACTGTACAATGACGACAAATAATAGATACAGTATAGATAAGCATTACAATCTACGCAGCCCACATGGCTTCAATTGGGCGATGTTTTAAGCCTTGGCTGGCTAGCGTCACTCCTACCTAACCTACAAACGACAAGGCCTAGCTAGGCGAGAAAGAAAGATGATTGTACACACATCGTACGCGCACATGCCTATTAAATCTGTTTTACGAACAACCAGTTTTCTTGATCTCGGAATCATTAATTGGACATCGCTGGTAACTTCAGCACTTTCGTCCAACGTGTTTTGCTGCTTTGTGCTACGTGTGTTCAATTTTATTTCAATTAGTTGAGGAAGTTTTTTTTTTTTAATTTATTTATTTGGTTTAATTTTGGCAATACCTATCTAGAGATGATTTGAAAGTTGATTTTTTCATTAGCCTGTCTGACCTCAGATGGAAGGTTATTCCAATCATTTATTGTTTTGGGCAAGAAGCTATGTTTATAAGTTTGTGTCATTGAATTGGTGTATATTTATGTGAATTCACAATTCTTTGTTTCCTGGATGGTTTATTGACATATGTTGGAATATTTATAGCAATATCATTTTTGATGGCTAATTGAAATAACGATAACCTTGTTTTTTTCTCGGTGTTGTTTTAGAGTTGGCCACAGTGATTGTAGTAATGCGCTGACACTTGACATTCTGTTGTAATCAGATACTGTGAATCTTGCAGCTCTTTTTTGCATCATTTCCAATTTGTTTATCAAACAAACTTGATTTGGGTCGCAAACTGAGCATGCGTATTCAAGCTTTGGATGAATGAGTGATTTGTATGCTGCTGCTTTAATTTGTGAGTCACATCATGAGAAATTTCTTCTGAGGAATCCAAGAATTTTATTTGAATCATTTATAACTTGGTTTATGTGTAGTTCCCATGATAAATCATTGATAAGTGTAATTCCTAGGTATCGACTACTCTTGACGATAGTCAGATTTTCTCCTAACATTCTGTATTCAAAATGTAGTGGTTTTTACTTCTTGTCATATTAATTGTATGGCATTTGGATGGATAAAATGATTTGATGACATATGTGAAATTTAGTTTCTGCTATAGCCTGTTTCAGTCAAAGTTTTGACATTCCAAGCAGTTTTTGAAGCAAAGAAATCTAGGCCTCCTGTGGCAATTTTGGCTTGGCAATATGGTCGACAATTGCCGATTGCCGACATGAAATTCATGGGCTGCATACATAAACAATTGATACAAGTACTAGCATAAAATAATAATAATAAAAAAACACCATATAATAATCTACTTAAAAAATGTTTGAAGATTGCATATGTATGTAAAAATGCATAACTTATTCCATTGACTACATACTGACTTCTACTGTAAAAGCATTGTTTCCAAGAGAAAAAAATTGAAAAAGAAAAATTAATTATTATATCTGGTTAAACATATTAAAGTTTAAAATAAACTATTATCTGTTTTTGTTTCTTAGCCAATGAAACATTTTAAATGTCAAGAGATGCTGGTCAAGCTAAAGTATTTGGTAAAATACCAAAAAAAAAATATTAAAGTTTAATATAATCTATTATTATCGAGGGAGATTTTTTTTAGACAAACCTTTCAAATGTCAAGTAGATGATTGACAATCCAAATTCTGTAAAATCTGTTTACCTGGTTAAACACAGTTTAAAATAAACTATTGTTATCTGGTTTTTTAAATGTCAAGAGATGCTGTTCGAACTAAAGTATTTGGTGCTATCCCAATTCTGTAAAATTTGTTTCAAATATAGTAAAGTTCAAAAATAAACTATTATCTTTTTTTTTAGCCAATGCAACCTTTTAAATGTCAAGAGGTCCTGTTCAAGCTATATAGTATTTTTATGTTGCTTACCCACATGCTTTGAATGTGTTCCTAATGATCCCAATTGTGGAAAACATTGTTTTAAAGGTAAATATCACCTTGTTTTTCAGCCAATGAAACCTTTCATAATAACAAGAGATGCTGTTCAAGCCAAGGTGTTCGGAGCTGGCTATCCAAGCTTACCAACAGTTTCATTAGAAGAATTCTTTGAGAAAGAAATTAGAGAAGGAAAAATACCACAAGAAGCTCTGTGAGATATTTCATGGTGACATTGAATGATTGATTTCATCATTAACTATTATTATCATGATCATTTTCGGCTCCTATTTGGTTAAAAATATATATTTACGCGAAAAAAGCTGACCCGAGATTTTGTTTGGTTATAGTCAACTCAAACATTAGCATGATTATCAGTACCTGACTATGCTTCAGTTACATGTATCTAATGATTAATAATTTACAAAGCAACAACAGCCAAATCTATTATCATTTTTTTGCATTTACAATATAAAAATTGTTTTTGCCAAAAGGGTCTGCATTTCCAGCATGTCACAATTAGTGACATATTATTAGAGCACTGCTTCCTTATGTTCTGGGTACCCAACTTGGCAATCATCTGTACTCCAGTTACCCACATTGTCCAAAATAATTTGCTACTCACATGCCTCCTTTTTCATTCATTCAACATAACATTATTATTATTATTATTTCTTGAGCATTGGAGGGCTAACAATCCATGTGGCAAGATTTGAGGTAAGGGGATTTGTAATAATACAGTATTGTGAACTCATTGTCCATTTGTTGTAGGCACCCATCATCTGTTGTAGTGGAACATGGCCAACAAGATGACAAACCACAAGAAGCTGAAGATGATGAAGATGACCCAGAAGCAATTAAGAAAGCCAGAGAGCTAGATGATTGGAAAGATGGTAGTTATGCATCTTTACATTTCTGGCATATTCACAATTTTATTAACAAAGCACTGCTAAGTGCTTCTACTGGTGAAATTCCTCTGTAAAACCTCAAAAAGCAGCCCATGGGCTTCTAATTAAGATAGTACATTCTTCTTTTCAAGATAGTATTTACACTCCGACTGACTTCTGATAGTGTCAGTGTCAATATTAAAATAATTCCTGCACAATTATAATCAAAATGGTACAGGGTTTGGTCAACAGGATTTTGTGCATGCATTCAATCTGAGAAAGTGTATCTTTTAGCTGGGCTAGGTTGAAGCTAACTCCGGCTATGAAATTTATTAGAAGAGTACTAATTGTTAACAAAATTAATATAAGTTACAAATGCTTAATAAAGTATTCATGCCTATTATTTATTTTATGGTATTAAATTATATCAGAAGCTTGATTTTATAATTTATATGTATTTTGAAAAACAAAGAATCCCCCCATCCCTTTTTATTTTGCAAAAGTAACCATGAAAAATGCTCACCTTGAAAAGAAACCCATCGAAAATGATGGCTAGGGTTTCTATTCAAGTTATTACGCAAGTTTCCACAGGCTATGACGCAATTCTGGAAGCCATGATAGCAAAAGCTGTCTGATTTAATGAACGTCATTGTTTTTTTTAACTAATAAAAAATCTTGCATAACAATATCTTGTTAACAGTAGAACTGCATTGCTAATCAACTTCTCTTCTTGAAAAATGGTATCACCATTCACAGCAAAATCAAATTATATATTTTCGAAAGTGGCTTTTTTCAACATGGGTCCTCTGCTAAAATACAGTAGATTTTGTACTTTGTAGTAATAGTACAGTACTTTGGTTTTTATTGAAGGTAGATTTAGCAAGTCTAGTGCAGTAGACCATGCTGCTGCACTGTTGTCAGCCTATCGACGCTTAATGGCAGAGGATACCTGACACCTGATCTAATTAACAAATTGTTTAAGTTGCGTATACTCCTTGGTACCAAAACAGACATTTTTAATGTACCAAGATGCCATATGCAAATATTCGACACCACAATCCTTAACCTCAGTGATGATGTGAAACAGTGTACAGAAATGTAATGTGCTATAAGTTATTATTTTCTATTCCATTCCATCATTACTTTCAACCTACAACTGTATTTATTTTCTCTTTCAGATCATAAGCGAGGTTGGGGAAATAGATACAACCGATCATAGCAGAGTTGTGTGCTTTGTCTCAACCAGTAACAGGATGGAGAACTTGGATGCTTAATTTTAAGACAGAAGGGCGATTGACCAAAGAAGTCACAAATTAAGAAATAGCTTGGAAGAATTTAAACCCACTAAAAAAAGTAACTGAATTTGCAATAGGACCATATGTCAATATCAAAATGCCTGAATTTACCACAAAACCCTAATTTTCTTTTTGTATGATAATGTGATCATGACATGATAAAATGTAGGACAATTCATTAAATCTGTCACAGCAGGTTACTTGAATAATATCTTGTAAAATTGTCAGTTAATTGACATATTTCTTATAGCAGCCAATCACAGAGTATTTATATTTTAGCAGGCATTGAGGGATTTATTTGATCTACTATATTTCTGATCTCATTCAGTTTAATTTGCATATGAAATTATCTACTGTAATTGTGAAAATTAGTGGTTTAAGCCATTGGTGCAGTTTCCATAGTCCATTTTGGAAACCATGATAAAATAAAGGCAACGAGATTAATGTTCAATAGTGGATTGAAATATAATCTTTGAAATTCATATTTTGTTATTTTCTTTTGTAAATCATGTCCTAGCAAATATGAAATACAGTACAGCAAGGAGTAGCCCCTATTTTTTGGAGACAGATAAAATCTGAAAAATAGATGCTAATTAAGAATTCACCGAGTAACCCAATTTAAGGCCTGAAAAAGTGCTTACATGGTTTTATAACCATTTTTGATAAGAACCTGTGCAATGACCTATTCCTGACGACACAATCAGGGTTTAGATGGGATAAATTACATATTGCAAACCTCATCAATGCTATAATACTGTATATATTATTTTCCAAATGAAGTTACCAGAGAACAGGGATTATTGCCATGAATGTAAGGGTTATGGAAACTGATTTCAGTGTTTTCCAGGTCCTTGAAAGAATTTCCAAACGAGTCCAGCGGTCTAATGGTGGTGTAGCTCAGGGGTCTAATCTTCTTAACGCCTAGAACAATTTGGCAATTTTGGCCCCTTTTAAGATTTTTTGAGACATTTTAGCATGTAATTGTTAAAATAAAGATTGATGGAGAATAAAATAAAAATAATGGGTAAAATTATTTTTTTTTTTTTTTATCATAACTGCACTTTCCCAGTTAAGCATTGTGTGATTTAGTTCATAAAGCATTCCATCATAAATTTTCCACCCAGTAAATGTAAAATCTAATATTTAATGAGAATGAAACAAAAATTGCAATGAACTACAGCTAAATATGGAGCACACAAAAAAAAGACACAAAGTTGTTTCCTGTTTTAAAATATGTTATATCATACTTTACTCTCAACATTATTCCACACAATTAGTGCCCCTGCTGAAATTGAATTAAAAAGAGAAAAAAAAACAGAAGCAGACACACATTCATTCACCGAGAGATCAATACACTGGCAGTTGCATTAAAAAACGACCACTTAAAAACGGGAAAGCAATTCAGAACATTGTTAGTGCTGGATGAACTTACAAAAAACTTGATGATTTACAAAATTGCTCTTGTGTAAATACAGTAATAGCTTTCTTGGAAGTATTTGAGACCAAAATGATCATTAAAGAAAAAAAGAAACTAATTTAACTTTACCCACATTGTAACCCATACATAAAACAAGTACTGGCATTAACCCTAGGAACGTAGGAAGCATAAAATAATTTAAAAAACACCATATAACAATCTACTTAAAAAGATTAAAGATTGCATATGTATGTTAAAAATGCATAACTTATTCCATTGATCACATACTGACCTACTGTAAAAGCATTGTTTCAAAGAGGCAAAAATTGAAAAGGGGAAAAAATAATATCTAATTTAATTTAAAACATTTTCTAATTTTATATAGAATATCAAATGTTTAAATTCCAGTGCAGTTTTTTATGTTAGTGTTGAAATGTTAAAACATTTTTATTATCCTTCACATTATCATGCACTTTGAAAAGTGCGATTTCAAATCTAATAATTAAAAAGGCTGAACTGGAAGTTAAATATAATATATTTCAGGTGAAACAGTTGGAAAACATTTTATATATAAATTTTATTCACTTGATAAAATTTTAATTTAATGAACAGTCGAATTAAAACTACAGCACAGCTTTTGTGTTATCTGTACTTGGGTCATTTTGACAAATTCTGGTGTTTATATTTTGTAGGTGTGAATAAAGTATTATTCTTATTTATTTACTATCAATTATTTTAAAAATTATCTTTTGTTTATAATTCAATAATAGATATTTAATAAGTTAGATTACCAATTCTTGTAATTATTGATTTAATTTGCTTAATAACAGATACAAAAATAAGCCACATTAAGCAAACCTATTAATGCCGAAATATGTTCTCAAATCTATGATATACTTTACATTTTATCCCACTAATAAACACTTCTATGTCAGTTCTCTTAACTACAAGTACATACTTTATTTTATTATATGAATCTATTGATGAAAAATGCATCTACACTTGTCAATACTTAATACCAATGTTATTTACAACAATACTGAGCAACATATAAAACACTATGTACAATTACACAGAGAGAGTGCTTAACTACGGCATGAAAATATCTGCCAGTCCACAGTTACAGTATTACATACTGAAAACCAACAGCAAATTCTTTGGCTGTGTTACAATGTCATTTACAAGTCCACCTCCAAATTAATGGCGAATAAATGAAAAAAAAAAGCTTTTTATATATACAAAAGATAGTGTTCATATTGATGATGTACACAGAGCACATCAAACGTACAAATGAAAATTACTACAAGCCAGGGGTGGTCCCAGCGGGGGACCGGGGACCAGGGTCCCCCGTTGGGGACTTTGGACCCCGTCGGGCAAATCCTGGTGCCACCCCTTCTACACACCAATGTGACAAGTGGAAGATTATTATACCAAGCAATATTCCAAAAAAATAAAATAACATATATAAATCCAACAATAGCACATGACAGATAAAATATTTACACTTATTATTACAA
>NW_022712725.1:2467412-2472876 GCF_011630105.1 Anneissia japonica
CTAATCAATATTGTCTGAAATATATTTCAGCCTGTAATGTTTAATATTTCAACCAATGGGAAGCCATATATTTTTAACAATTGATGATGTCACACACAGTAATTAACATTATCAATCAATTAATTATTTTCATTGACAAATTTTGATTATTATATATCAATTTGTAATTAATTATTAATTATATCAATTTTTTGATGTACCCCGCTACAACCCAAATAGAACGAACTTCGTCCTTCTTTTCATTAAAACCAATTTATTACTCAACAGACGTTTGTTGAGTATATATCCTTGGCTTATAGTTGTGTATAAGACCAAACACACCTCCAGAGCACTCTAGTTGTTGTGTTTAACTATAAGTCTGCATCATTTGCTGCTTACGTCACTGATTAGTTGAAGACACAAACTCAAATTATCCATCCGTCATTTTCTAAATTGTTGATTACTGATTTGGAATAGAGATGAATGAATACATCCATAGGAATATTGTAAAAACCGATACTAAACGGCCCAGAATGATTCTGAATGTTGAATTTATAGAACACAATATCTTTCAAGTGTTCTTTTACACCATACAATTCATTCCTCACATAGTACTGGCTACAGTACTCATCACCTGCAGCGTAACATTGACTCGTAATTGCTGGTTTACCTAACACTCTCAGCTATGGTAAACATTGATAAATACTGTATGGCAATTACTAGCTGGCCCATTGACATATATCGATAAACAATGTCAGAGTCAACATTAGGCTTATTATTTTCTAGTGTATACTCGCACAATTCGCATCATTTATGGTTTTTTTCTCTACAGCGACACTAGAATTGTATTTTGTCATCGAATTTGAAACACATTTCAAATGACACTTGCTGGCAATTTGTCAATGACATTTTTATTTGGGGAACGACTGCCGTGATGTAGAGATCCGTTACTAGCAGCTTTCGGGTAGTCGTCTGGGCAGCCATTATTCAGTAAGACTTTGACGCAATCTTCTGCACCGACGCTTCGTGCATACACAAGAGCAGTTCTACCATCAGCATCAACAGCAGTAACGTCGGCATTATACTAATGGAAAACAAATGTACCAAATAAAATTTTATATCATATTAGAGAGAATATCAATAAAATAGAAGTATCTCTTGACCTAGATTGCAGGTCATGTGATCTAATAATGCTGACATTGATAAATATTTGTTTCCTCCACCACCACTGCCCACCAAAGAAACCCATGTAAAGTAGTCCTAGAGTCATGAATTATACATACTTACATTTCTGGCATATTCACAATTTTATTATTAACAAAGCACTGCTAAGTGCTGCTACTGGTGAAATTCCTCTGTAAAACCTAAAAAAGCAGCCCATGGGCTTCTAATTAAGATAGTACATTCTTCTTTTCAAGATAGTACTTGCACTCCGACTGACTTCTGATAGTGTCAGTGTCAATATTAAAATAATTCCTGCACAATTATAATCAAAAGGTACAGGGTTTGGTCAACAGGATTTCGTGCATGCATTCAATCTGAGAAAGTGTATCTTTTAGCTGGGTTAGGTTGAAGCTAATTCCGGCTATGTAAATTTATTAGAAGAGTACTAATTGTTAACAAAATTAATATAAGTTACAAATGTTTAATAAAGTATACATTCCTATTATTTATTTTATGGTATTATATTATATCAGAAGCTTGATTTTATAATTTATATGTATTTTGAAAAACAAAGAATCCCTTTTTATTTTGCAAAAGTAACCTTGAAAAACGCTCACCTTGAAAAGAAACCCATCCAAAATGATGGCTAGGGTTTCTATTCAAGTTATTACGGTATGGTCTTAATTGCATTACGCAAGCTTTAACAGGCCATGACGCAATTCTGGAAGCCATGATAGCAAAAGCTGTCTGATTTAATGAATGTCATCGTTTTTTTTTAACTAATAAAAAATCTTGCATAACAATATCTTGAAACATTCTGTGCTGTAAAGAATCAATACCTATTTCTTTTTTAATCAACCACTGGATGGTCCATTTTTCAGGATAAATGCATCATGAAATTCAGGCATCTGCCAATTTCCCACCATTGCATTACATTGCATTGCTGATGCTACAGTATGCTCATATCTGCTTAGCTACAATGTAGCAAAGATCTCATAATTACAAAATAGCGCTCTCCGCGATTCTACGCGTAACAAATAGAAGCATCACAATGTTCAGTAAAAAGAAGCAAAAAAATAATCACTTTTGAGAGAGGGCGCCCTAATTGTCACCATGGTTGTTATTGAATTTGCATGCAGATGCGCTATCTAATGACCTCTGATGTCAAAGTTGAAAGGTAATAACTTGCACACAGAAATCGTGGAGAAAGCTATCTTGTAATTATAAGACCTTCGCTATGTAGCAATTCCCTATATACTAGATTAGTTATAGAAACACAGGAGGGCAGCATAACAAAAATAAGTGAGATAAAAATTTGTATTTGTAGTTGAATGTCTGACAGATTACTCACCCATATAAGAAGCTGCGTTAGGACAACATTAGCCAAAGCACAGCTGAGGTGCAGAGCTGAGCGGCCATCACCTTCTCCATACCTGTGGTTCACATCCAAGGGCGTTGCCTGGGCTAGCAAAAGGATTACTAACCGAATCTCTTCTATTGTGACTGCCTCCAAAAGTTGCTAAATTGTAACAAATATTTAATACAAATATATGTAAATGAAATCCTTAACAAACAGCAACAATAAATGAATGAATTTTTCTCTTACAATTTACAAAACTTTATTAGGTACAGTGCAGTGCGTTCTACTTGATAAAACTGTTTTAGACAAGAGCGATTCCATTAGTGCAGTTGTGCAGTGTCTCCGTAATTGCATGCACATATTTCAATCGCTCCATGGAGCGTTTCATCCCTTTTGAGTTCAGCCTGCTGTGTGGTAACATTCACATGCACGTGCTCCATATAAATGTAATCACTTAAAAAGTACTATAAACACAAATGCAACCTGAACTGGAACTGCAACCGGACAATTTATCAGAAAGCAAGATCTTGCTTAATAAAAATGTTCATGAACAGCTCATTCCTAACGCATAGTCTCATACTAACCTGTCCAATGCGTTTTTCTGGGTTGGGTATGGGAGCAAGATATTCTTTACGTTCATATTTGGACCTGATCCAACGCTCCTTCTCTTCTCGGTTGGAATTGGAATTTGGTTTTGTTCGACTATTCAGTGACACTTCCCATATGTTGTTTACCATGGTGTTGCCAATACACATCATTACACAAAGGAGCTCCGCCCTGAAAGATGACATTTATAACTCAAAATGACATACTGTAAAGCCCTTTACCCTGGATATTCGCAATTTTACAATTTGAAATGTTTCGTGGGAATATCAGTTGTATACTAGCTGTAGCTTTACGTTTGAAGACAAAACTACCATTGTTATTTGATTTCCATGCGCTCTTAATTTTCGCAACTGTCACCTTATCGCGAAAATTAAAGCGAGCAAAAACAAAGCGCTTTACAGTATATATGTATGTAAGAACATTTGTATTTTACTCAATAGAACAATCAATAAACTTGAATATGCACTCTTCCGATCTATGGTTTATAAATTTACGTAATGGACAGTGCATGGTTTAAATTGAATACTTACGGCCAATCATCGAGGTCTAAGGATCTGACCTTTGACACATGCGTTCCCAAGTTCCTATGGATACCAGAACACTCAATGCATATGAGGGCACCTAAATTGATGCTAGCCCAATCTGGATCTAAAAGTTTTACAAACAGTGTATTAGTATGAGTATTTAAGAACATGGGCAAAAAATTGCTAATAGCAAATAAAAACACTGTCCACACTATACAACTTTATGTGACAAAAAAATGTGACAAGTACATCATACAAATGTGTCACATCAAATTTGATAGTGTGAATAGAGCTTAAGTAGCAATCCATTAAAAAAAACAAACATCCACACATAATGCTTCTGGAAGTACATTTGCAGTTGATCATGAGAAAAAATCTTAAATTTTATAGAAACTTAATGATGTTGATATTTATTAGCTACGTGGTATTATTATAGAGGGCGCAATCATTAAAAACAATACCATCATTCAAGTGTTCTTCAGACAGGACTATTAATAATTTATCTCAACAAATATATAAAAAAAAAAGGGGGATAATGAATATTTTTCTTACTAGCATCTTCACAATCAGCACAAAAGCCATTGCCTGGTATTTTCCTGATTTCTTGAATTACTGCTGCCTTCTCCTGTGTCACAATTTGATCTTTACACTTTGAACTCATGTTGCCTTGTAGACTGATCATGATCTGGGCCTCGATTGCCTGTACCCATTCATCCCGCTCCTGTCGGGAAAAAAAATACATACATAATATAATAAACAGAATTATCAACCAATCAATCATCATGAATCATTAAGTGCCAAAATCTACTGATGATAATATTTATTGGTACTGTGCCACAAAACTTTAACGCTCTTGCACGCGCAGATGACTTCATGTGGCGTCCTACTGTCATCACGCAATTGAAAGCTCATGTAATTGGTACTGGTGTTTGGAGTGGCAGTGGTTGTACTGTTGAAGAATTTGATTATGTTTCTGGTGTTTGACGTGGCCCTGGTTGCAGTGTTGAAAACTTATGTATTGGTTTTGGTGTTGGAGTGGATTTTCTTATGGGGCATTGGGGCATTGTTTCAGGTGTCTAATGTGGTTTTGGTTGCATGGTTGAAGAATTGGGTATTGGTTCTGGTATTCGGTGTGGTAGAAACAGGTGGGATATTGTTTATGGTTTCTAAGTGGCACTAGCTGTAATTTTGAATAAAGAGGCATTGGTTCTGGTATTTTAAGTTGCTTTGGTTGTGGTACAAAAAGGTGAGGTATTGCTTATAGTGTATGAAGATGCATTGGTTGCAGTGTTGAAGAACGGGGTACTAATTTAGTGTCTAAAGTGGCATTGGCTGTAGTACACAAATGTGGAGTATTGTTTATGGTATAAGGTTTGTAGTGTTGTGGAATGAAGTCTGTTTTGGTGTTTAAAGTGGCATTGGTTGTAGTGCAGGGTCAGATGAAATATTGGTTTTGGTGTCTCAAGTGGGACTGGTTAAGGTGTTGGCAAAAATACCACATCTGTTGTGGTGTTAAAAAAAAGGAGCCTGTGCAAAGGTGTAATCATAATTTGTATTTAATTCAAACATATATTATAAACAACAAAATGGTCCAACCTCTGAACTTGAAGCCGCAAAATACCACTGCTTATTAACAAGAGAAACTATGTGGAATTCATATTCTTCAGATTCTGAAAGAAATAAAATAAAAATAGTATTATAATACAGTACTGGTAGTGATAACGAAAAAAACATAATGAATATCAGACCTTCAAATACGCATTTGCTATATAGTAGAGAAATATAAGAACATTATATATATATATGTATATATATATATACATATATATAT
>NW_022712725.1:2473054-2508722 GCF_011630105.1 Anneissia japonica
ATAATGGACCATTTGATATTGTATTGTGTTTTGCTGTCTTTTAGTTTCCATATGAACTTTGAAAGTTCTGTGCTGTTTCTGTGTTTTGGTGCATTGAATGTGTGCTTATGATTTGTATATCGGGTTTTAAATGCGGTATCTGTCAAGTATTGTTTTTTGGAGACTGGATCCAAAAAAGGCAGAAAGTACAAGTAAAAGAACACTGATCGTAGGTTTTGGTACGGTATTTGGTAAAAGGTTTTGAGAGGATAAGACGGTGAGATGGAATATATCGGGAAAGCAATAAATGCAAATATGATGGTTCAATCAGATGGAGAGCTTTAAAGGTCTGAACAAGTAATTTAAATATAGCACATTGCCTGATTGGCAGCCAGTGAAGTTCACACAATTTGATGGAGAGGAAGAACTAAAAAAAAAAAAAAATAATAATAATAATAATAATAATAATAATAATAGTAACAATAATAATAACAAAACTGTAGTTATATAGCATCTAATTAATCACAGGCTATCAGGAGTTTACCCCAGTAACTTGGGAATAAGAGGCAAGGCATTTCAGCCTGTTCATTCACTAAATTATCATGCGATTAATAACATCATTTTGAATACAGATTTGATATCAAATTTTACCATCGTAATCATTATTTGCATTTTTAGAGCCACCGACACTACGCATACGTTTATGCTTCTTCTTGTCCTTTGCACTACTCAGGCCACTTCCTGCTTGCCCACATAGTTCCAAATCGTTTGAAATTCCTGCAATGAGTCAAAAATAGTGTTAGAAAAAGATGCAATTATATATAAATATACATTTTCAAAGAGTATACTTTGTGACAAAAAAAAAGGCTTGTGGCCAAAGATAGACCGAATAAGTTTTATACTTGTTACTATCATTAGTATTAACATTATGTTATATTATATTGTGTAAATGTCTTAAAATGTCCTTGATTCTCTTAATATCAACCAGGATAGAAGGTTAATAATCTATTAATAAAGTCAAATAAATAAATATATGAAATTATGATTATCATTATTAATATTATTGGATGTTGTGGTCATTATCCCACTTGGGTACAGGTGAATATAATAAGAAAAAATTAACCATAAACACATCCTATATGTGTACAACAAAAGTTTTGGTCTTAAGTATTTGTTGAGTGCACACTTAATCCTTCCGTGTCTAACTGTCACATGTACATGTGCATTTGTCACATGAATATATCACAGGAACATTATGAGACCATCTCATGAACATTGTGCAATAGTCATTTGAAAATAAGCAGGGAGCTTTGGATTTGTCTCCCAGTGTATTGTCCAATCACCACCGGAAGGACCCCACTGGAAATAAGTCTTCTAGACTTTCGTGGGCTATCCTTGGAGTTTACACCGAATAACCAAATCAAATCAAACCGCGTCATGCAAACGAAAGCTCCCTAAACATTTGAATATCACATGAACATTATGTGATTGTCATAAGAATGTGTGTGACTGTCACATGCACATGTGCTAGAAACCACTTTAGACACCTAAAATGCTACAGGAGTATGCAATATACTGTATGCTAGAGTAGCAACCAAAACTTTTCTCAACATTTTCAAAAAGTACAGTTCAAAATATTTTATTAAATTGCAATCCAGTGAAACTTGCCAACCAGAGCAAATGAAACACTCAAAAAATGTAAATAAAGCTATATACTATAATATAAAGCTATGATTGCAGGTGATGGAAGAATGATGAAGAAATAAAAATATATGTTTATGAGATTCTCACAGTTCATTTAAGCAACTTAAAGAGGAACAAACTACATATAAGGTATTAATTTTGGGAAATATTTCAGAGACGGGAAGATCCAGGCAGCAATGCTACAGCAAAGGTAGTGATTTAAATGACACTGATGATGATGATCATGACAATGATGATGATGATTATGATGAATGGTGATGAGGATAAAGTGATATATTAATACCATAGTGATGACAGTGTTAATGACGATGATGATATTAAAATTAGTAAAGTAAATAACAGATGACGATGTTAAGAAAGCAATGGATGCTTTTTCCCCCAATTATGAGTAAAGCAGTTGGGGAAGACAAAATCAAAGACATTTGAATGGTATGGTTGGGAACAACTAATAAAAAAACCTCTTTTGCTTTTAGTTGAATTTCGTGAGGAGAGGTAAAATAATGGTTGCTTTTCAGCAACATTCAGTGGTTTGAAAAATAAAATCATGTAGACCATACATTATAACCTAAAGATGGGAAAACAAATGGAGAAAATACATATTATTATGATGATCACAAGCAAACATATGGAACAATATAGTCAAAATTGAAAAGTTCTTTTATAACAATAGTAGTAGTAGTAGCTTACCGAAAAGACAAGGTTGTCGATGGTGATATTGAGGGTGGCCAGCCCAACGGCAAAAGAAAACAAGCATACGATAATAATGTGTGAGAAAGTTAATAATGATGAGGATCAAAAGAAATATAAATCAAATGTTAATAAACATAAAATTATTTAAATATCTGCATTGTTTGAAACATGGTTGAGGAATGCATTAGAATGTGCTAAGTTAGGCATAGTCTGTCAGATCTTTGGAAAACATTTTTTAATGACTTTGTCTTTGTTGTATAAGATACAATGAAGAATAAAAGAACTAGAAATTTGGTTTTTTGGTTTGGTGAAGGTAAATTAAAGGGTAGGAGAATAACCTATAACCCGCAGCATCATTGTGTTGAATTGCGTACTGGCGTGGTCCGTGACTACCTAGTATACGTAAAGAGGCTCTTACAGTAGCTACATCTTCACATCATTCCACAACGACGCAGCATCGGGGTAACCCCCTACTCTTCCGAAAGATGCAATGGGTTCTTAAAGTGCACACAAGCCAGATGTGTAACACTTTACCTCCATTTTAATTCCTTAGCCGAGAAGATGTGGGTCTACCAACCAAACCCTGGGTTAAGACAACATGCTACCTTCAGAAAAAGTCTGATCTGTTATAAGTCTGAACAACACCAAGAAACCTTATACCATTAACTTATGCTTTAGCCACAATATCAAGTTGTATGTGTCATATACCTGTGGTCTGCCAATATACAGGTTTGTTATGACATCATCATTCCCATATATGAGCAAGTCCCACAAACTGGTCACATAAGAATTGATTTTGTGGACAGAGGTTTAATGATAAGGTTTCCATTAAACACTTGAAATAGTATATTTTGAAAATCATCCAACCAAAAACAATTATATGTATAACACAGAAAGGATGATACATTTTTTTTTGCTAAAAAACAACTTTTAACATTGAAAATTAGATTGATTTTAGTGTAAGAAAAAAAATAATACATAATCTTCAATTTCAGAATAAAGTTTAAAAGTGTTAGTGTAAATGAGAGTGGGTAAGGAAGGGTTTTCATTTCAAATTGCAAGAAATGTTTACATAACTCCTATAAGCATTCCTCTAATGAATAAACCAAACAATGCAGATTTGTTATTTTTTTAAAAATAAAAATGAATATAAGCATGCAGAAAATAAAGGAGGATGAATTATAAACAAATTTCCATCACCGATTACATTTAACAGTTTATAAAAATCATTAAGCACTAGTGCGGATATGTATGTGCGCGCGTGTGTGTGTAAATATTTGGTTTATATGTATATAAGTAAATCAGGTTATAGGTATAATAGTGAATAATGTTACGGGCATACTGTACTTATGATATATGTGTAGCAAGTGAATAAGTTTGTAGGTACATCAGTAAATACGATTGTAGGTAAGTGATTAAGAATGTACGGGAGTGAGGCTGTAGTTATGTGCAGTAAATAAGGTTATAGGTAAGAGGATTTGATAGTGTAAATAAATATGGCACATGTGAGTAGGTATTTGACAGAGTGCCTATAAATAAATCTCTATATTATTAATATATATATATATATATATTTTTTTTTTTTTAAATTGCAACATAAGATTTAAAAGCATTCAACCCAAGTTAGCGAATTTTTGTTTGCCACATTATAACTTTTTTCAATCTTAAAACAAAATCATTTTGCTCTGCAGAAACAGTGAAAATGAAATTAAAAAGCAAATTACGAGGGGATGAAGTAATAGTTAGAAGTTAGACACATTTTCCATTAATGCAGAAACCAGCATTAAGCCTGAATGTATTAATTTAAAAATATAATAATGATGCAGTCAAATGGAAATACGTATATATTTTTAATCCCAGATCACCTTAAACACTAAATTTGATGGAAAACTCTATATAAAATTAATTATAGAAAGTATGGAAGTTTATAAAAAAAAATATTTCAACAAAAATATAAGGGCTGTACACATGCAAGAATGTTGGATGATAAAAACTTTTTTTTTTAATGATGGTAGTATATGAATATAATTGTGTGTTAAAAATGCACTATATTATGAAATACTGAATTGTGATATAATTTTTGACCAGGTCTATTAATTAAATCTGGGGTTTTATTTACAGAAACTATCAGCATACTTTGTTGATATCAATTTGCCATAAGTATCTATAGAATATTTTTGGAATTACTTTTGTCGAGCATATTAGTGGCTCTGATTTTTAGAGGCCACTGCTAATTATACAGTACCTGGCGTGACGGAGGAGTTGGAGATGATAACAGCTTCAAAGCCCATGTCTCTAGGAAGTGAGCTGGACTTGGATTGGTTTGGTGTTAGATCTGGCCTGTGAGAAGATAAAGAACCTTCCCTTGCGATTGCACTGTGATTTGGGTGGACTGAAATAAGACAATAAAGTTCATAAATTGTGTGTGTTTATATAAGTTTATATAATAAGCATGGCAATTAAGATCAAATTTCAAATTATAACATTATAAGGTAAGTGTTTATGTATATGATCATATACTATTTATGTATGTTTGTATAAGGTTGGTGATGGTGACCATAACGACTATAATAATTTGTGACCGGCTATGGCAAAACACTCTGTTTGTCGCAATTGCTAATTTCCCACAAGCCCCCAAAACATTTGAGAATCAGAATTTTGAACATTTTCATGTTTTTGCATTTTAAAAGAATTGAAGAACATTTCTGCAGAATATCAATCACTAAATCTAAATGAAAAGTATATTAAAATTACTTTTGAAATACAAATCTTAATAATAAACTACTGATTCTGGAATCTTTTGAAAAGCTGTTTTCTCAAAAACCTAAATGGCTGACATCCAATGAAGTAAATATTCATAACTTTCACAAACACTCAACCAATTTCCATCAAATAAACATTCTTGTAAAGCAGAATTCATGCAGTATCTAAAGAACACCCAAAAACTCTATTTTGAGGTTTTAACACAAACAGCTGGTCACATACGATGATAATAATTATGTCAATGGTAACGAAAACAACAATAATCATGATAATAACAGATATGATGATAATAATGTAAATAATAATCAAGCTGAAGATGCTGCTATTAATGAGGATGATGAAAAATGATATATGAAAATTGCCTTATCAAGGTCAGTACCTAGGGACATATGCTTCATGTCATTGGTGACATCATTGGCCGCAGACCCCAGCTTGTTATTATTTGTGGTTGATCCCCTTGCAAGTTGTGGCCTTCTTCCGGGTACTTTCACTGTTGTCTTCATTAGTCGAATATCCTTCCCATGGGAATCATTCATGTAATCCTTTAGGAACAAAAAATATTGACAGTCTAGAAGAATGCATGTTTATATGAATAATATACAGTAAAATTAGGGTAAACCATTAATAAAAACTGGAAATTTAAAAACCATCAACAATACAATTTACTACACCACTGAAAAATCTTTATCTAGAAAATGAAATTTTATTAAAAAACAATAAATATGTATAACACAGTACTGTATATGGACGCAAGTGATGACAAAAATTTATACAAAAAACCGAGATGAAAATGTACTGTATGCCTATAGTATCATCATATGGCCAATGAAATTACATAAAAAAAGAACAAAAAGTAGACCTGTAAATGGATGTAGAGCCAAGCAAGTATAAACTAGTTGTACTCACGTTTATTGTGGAATGATATGTTAATTGTCCGTCGCTATTTAAAGCCACATATTTTTTCTTCCATTCTTTGTTTAAGGCTTTATTGCTCCGTTTGTATAACCAGCCCTAAATTGAGAACATTTTGAAACATTCGTAATCAAGATAAATTTAATATGATACTGTCAAGTAAATATCTTAAAGTTGTAATTATTACAATAACAACAACATAAACAACAATAATAATAATAATGATAATAATGAAAATTTGTTTTGCATCCATCTATAAAGATGTTCATAGTGCATCGACGCAACAGTGCACTTGAAAAACTAAACTACCCACAACTAAAACTCTAATTTATAAAATTATTAATTTTAAAAACAAATTACCACAATGGTTAATTATTTCAAATTGAGTACTGGCCACGATAACGAGAACAGCATCACAGTCACCCGGGGTGCACGCAGGCACTCCGTTCGGCAACACGATGGGCTCCGGTAGTTTCAACCATGGGCTAATCCCACGGCTCCTCTGCAACAGTGGCGCTGCCTCAAAACAGGGAGATAAGCTACTGACTATTAACTAGATTATGACAAAATTTAATTAATCACGACTCAAAAAGTGTGTCTTCAATGTGGTTTTAAAAGAGCTCAGTGAAGAAATAAGTTTAATATGACCTGGCAGTTGATTCCATAAAATGGAGCAGTGGAAGCAAAAGAACGCTTGCCCCATGATCTGTGTGTAAATTGGACCAGGGGACGAGCAGCCTTCACCACCCATACAAGCAATCTGAAAGTACCTTTTTGAGAGTTGAGGTGTCAAAATGCACAGCCATGGTGGTGCATGAAGTTGGTGTCTTAAATAAAAGGGTCCTGATTATTTTTACTGTAATCATAGTGATAGCATGTATAACACTTATTTGTGAATTGAATGAAATTCAATTAAATAAGCCTTATTGCATTGGATGAAATAGTATTATTTGTTTGGTTGATTGTTTTGGTGTGATAATGGCCTGCAGGTGGGATTAGACGCTTTAATAAGGTGTCCTTGTTTGTGGACCATGCAAAGGCTTGTCAAGAATAATTTTATTTTTCTTTTAGCCTTTAACCTTTAGTGCCTCCCAACCTTGTTCAAGGTCAAATGCAATTAAAAATCTAAAAAAACATTTTCACATTCTTTGTGGATTATTAACAGATTATCTTTAATTTACTACATTGGTTTTTGTAGTTCTATACTTACCTGTTTAATTGGAATAGCTCTGCCACTACCTAACTTGTCAGGCTGTGTATGCTTAACATCTCCACCTTTAC
Organism: Anneissia japonica; assembly: GCF_011630105.1. Lineage (NCBI taxonomy): Eukaryota > Metazoa > Echinodermata > Crinoidea > Comatulida > Comatulidae > Anneissia > Anneissia japonica. The sequence goes on from NW_022712725.1 coordinate 2,480,384, forward strand.
TACTCTTTGGCTACAAAATAAAAAAAAGGGGGAAGGGTGGGGGTGGGGGTAAATACAAATTAGTTTCAAAAAAGTAAAATCATGTTTCTTATAACAAAATTGATCTTTTTAAACAAACAATTCAATGTAGTAATATATTAAATTTTATGTGCTTATCAATTGTTTTATATTACCACAGACAGCAACACTTTTAAAATATCCTATGGAATGCTTACCATTACTGTAAAAATCCCACTAGTTTGTTTCCGCCGTGGTCGCCTCAAAACATTTGGTGTACTGCTTGGACTGGGGAGCTGTGGATCTCGTGTGAAATCCTTTGTTATGTCCCGTCGCGGATGACCGGTCGGTGTTACCGGCAGTTGAGGCTGCTGCTGTTGCTGCACTGGGTACTGGCTAGGCTGCGTAATTGACTGTGTGCTACTTGAGCTGCTTCCAGGCCCACCTTGATGCACGTGTAGTGAACCTGGTATCACAAAGTTGTTGCTACGTGTTGCCTGAGGTGTACTAGGTACGGAGTTGCTATTATGGGTTAATGCAGTTGGTATGTGCGTGCAACTTCGCTTATCGGTAATTCTCTGAGCAACTGTTCCATAAAAAAAATTAAAAATCAATCTTTACATAAAATCATCTTTAGTTTGGCTGTAACAAGAAAAAATTTATCATATACCTGCAAAATAAAATCATTTTGGATGAATTATACAGTCTGGACAACGATGATTTGAAGTTTTAGTTGTATATAATAATTGTCTCACAAGTTGTGAATGAACCACATACCAAACTACTCCTGAATATAATATGTTCTTGAATCATCCCCCAGTCTGGGTTCAACAACTTCTAAAGGAGGCCAGGAGGGGTGACAGGCCACATTCAGGGCCCAGAAGAGAAGGCTCATTGTGGGTAAAAATAAAATGTTTTTGCTTTTTCAGACGAGTTGCGATAGGTCTCTTGGCCTGTCTGGTAGGGACGTTAACCCTCTATTCTCCTGCTGCCACCTCCACTGGTTTGGTCCACTACTCTTCCTGTAAATTGGTCATGTCATTCAGGGCTCGATTCATTACTAGTCCGTAGTACATTGCATAGTAAAAAATCTTCTGGGCTAGTAAACCTACCTTACTACTAGCTCCGTGGCGATCAGTTATAAACTATTGCTTCAAGTATGTTTGGCCAAGAACATAATGTTACTGATGTAAAGTGTAGCCAATGATTGGGCTAGTGAAATATACAGTGGGCTAGTCACTAAAAGAAAGTTAATCTGAGCCCTGTCAGTGTATATTGGGATATAAATATCATAATGAACAGGAGGGGATACACCCATCAACTGTTCCTGTTCTAGCTTCACCTTGCCTTTTACTAGTGATTCCCTCATATCTCTCTATGTATAGTACTGTATTCAGTTATCAAAAAGGATTGTTATACTTACTTTCATTAAAGACTCTATCTACATTTAGGCCATACATTGCACATGTTTCATAAAAAGGACATCGCTTAAGGTCGTGTGATAACTTTTTTGCACGATTATCATCAATAAGTCTTGGACTCGTTTCGTTCACGGCATCTAAAAGATAAAATAATTCACAAACAAAGAACTTTAAATAGACTGTAAGATTCACAATTAATAATAAAAAATAATCTTATCTAAAATAAGTTACAAGATAAAAAAAACCCCAAGAAAGTTGTAATACATTACTGTATACTCACAATGAACAATAATAAAATCTTATCTTTGGCATTTATAACGTTGTTATGGAACATGAATGATGAGCCTACTAGGCCTTGTTCCATAAAGTGCCAACTACTTGTTCTTAAAATTTATTATTCAACAGTTACAGCTACAAGATGCTGGTACATACTAACCATTATCATATAGAATACTGTAAAGTCATAGCAGAAATACCAACCACTACCTTTTTATAGTCTCCTTTGTATTTTAATAAACAACTACAATCAATTACATTTAAGACCATCACTTAACTCATTTTCCAACATTCTTATGAAGACAGTTAGGAGTAAGTTCACCATACCATCAGGACACCAAACCAACTGACTGTTTTTTGTTTATTTTTTTTTTATCAGAACTATATTTTACCATGTAATGTAAAGTAAGGTAAGTTTTAATTATTACTATGTTTTATTTTGAATTATTTATTTATTTGTATATTTTGTTTACTTGTGTTTATTTTTCCCTTATTTATTTTTTTCCCCTATTTTTAAAAAGTTAATTTATGTTAAATATACGCGAAAAATAAGTTAATAACTTGCTGTTCTATTAAATGTAATGTCTTATGCCAACAAGTATCAAATATTTTTATTAAAAATATTTTTTTTATTTTGAACCCAATAAATTTTGGGCTCAAAATAAATTATGATGTTAACTTGTGTGAGAGCTTTATTTTTCTTTATTTTATTTTTATCTATGTAAGTGAAATTTAAGTAAAAATATAAACTAAAAATAAGTTAAAAATGCTTTTTAAATATTATTTCTTATGCCAACAAGTATGAAGTATGCAATATTTTAATAGATTGAAGGCTCAAATTAAATTATGATGTTAACTTGAGGGAGAGCTACAATAAAATCAATCGTAAGTACCTTGTGTGCCGACAAGTATCATAGGCAACTCAGCAGTATTTCTATGATGGGCAATTTTGGCATAATAATGATACAGCATATTAAAACTTGTCTCATCTTCGACACTAAACACCAAAATGACAGCATCCACCCAGGAACAGAATTGTAGTTCCGGAGGACCTCCTTCATCTCGTATTAGTAATAGGTAACTCTGTCCATCGACGACGATCTCCTTTTTGAATCTTCCACCTGAAAGAATCATATATCAAATTTATAACCAGGGATTTTCTTTGGAATAGTGTGCACTATTTGAACTTTAGCGTTATTAAAATTAATAGTACAACTCCAGAACAGGTGCGGTTAGTTGACACGCGATGCCAGCCAGCAACCCGGAGGTATGGATTTCGTATTACAAAAATATTGTAAAAATGTAATAAAAGTACATTTCGAGATATGGTACACAAATTTAATCTGGAAACATTGGTAGAACAGTTGTTATAATTATTAGATGATTATTATGAATAGGGTCTACCCTTCTTACATTTTAAATTTCTATAGCCTATATTGATTGTTTACCTTTCAGATTTTTTTTGTTTGACCGTAATTTATTGTATGTGTTGCTGGGTCCTGGAGGATAACAATGCTTTTGCACTGATCATGTCACCCAGGGTAAAGAAAAAATAAAAATTAACCAGAAGTGTAAATGCAAGTTTTTCATCTAATACAATAATCAAACAAAATTTAACATTATATTATCAGGCAGTTGATGATGATGATTATCAACCAGAAGACATAACATTTAGCTACTATTAATATCAAATTATTATTGGTAATTAATTAAATTAACTGTTTTTTAATGTCTTTTGGTTAAACTGGGATATTATTCCAGAAAGGAGAACAATGCCTCCAATATCATTCAATGATTGTTGTCAATGGCAGTCTTTTCGCACTCTGTTATCCCTCTGCTTGTTTCTATCCCTTGAAACCGCTAAATTTATTTACCTCAGTTAACGATGTGCTACTGAACATATTAATCTAATATTTGTTATAAATTACCCTCAGATCAAATTCAAAGAACATTCATCATTAAGTGTAATACCCAACAGGTGAATAAACATCCACTATCATTAGTGAATGTGGACTAAGCTATATTTGTTTATCCTCCTGGCAACTAATGCTTATCATCAAACAACTTTAACATCATCTATTTCATAACTTACTAAATATATTTTTCCATTGTTAAACTTTTATTTGTACAAGATGCGAAGTGCTCTGGAAGCAGATCAGGTCCTATACCTAACACTTTTTTAAAAGGCAGCGGATAGTATTACACCAGTCTTGTACATCAATTCCTAATTCTGAATGAATGCTATTGCCATAATCCAATCTATACATACACAGTAATAACATCCAATCAGATTTACATATTTCTTTCTGAGAATTGCTTGCTATTAGTCTTGTGACCGGTTGCCAAGTGTCTACTACTTTGAGGTTAGTGACTGAATTGAAGCTAACATACTAAAGGATCCCATAAAGTTTCCCACAAATCAGGAGCCTCATGGAAATCAGGAAGACCTTCCGGAAATCGGGGAGGGACTTTCCACAAGCAAACAAAAATCCAAAAATACCCGATCTCCCAGCGATTTACGATATTTTCATGTTTCTATTATAGGACTATTGTATTATCAATTCTCTCCCAGAAATCAGTGCCAATGGATATCACCGTACACAGCAAAATTGTATTAGATGCACGTTAAGAAAGCTCAAAAGTGTGCCAGAATTGACTTCTTCCAATTTGGACCCTTGCATACTGATAATAATCTAATTTAAAAAGTCTTAATAGGCAGATGCAAATAATTTAGTACATTAAATTACCAGGTTGAATCAATGCTAATTAGTATTGCCCTAATCTCAATTCACCTCGCATGTAAATTGATAGTTTGTTGATTGAAATGGAACTAGCAATACTGGTATTAATTCAGGATTAGTGCATCATCTGTGTTGACCTAATAAAAAAATAATTGTATAGTAAAATTGCTTATTTCCAATTAAAAATTTAGATGCAATATGTTTCTAATTGGTGTATGAATTACACTTATTAGCTGGTACTCTTTTGCAATACCTTTTAATTGGTTGATCAACTTAAGAACGTTTTAAGGCCTGTTGTACAGTAGATCAGAGAAAACTTATTTTTTTGGTCTGTGTACCCAAGGCAATAACTTATTTGATCTACTATTTGATCTACAAAATGCTCAACTAAACAAGCTAGTCAATGGTACAGTATCTTTACAGTATTGGATTTGGATTAATTAGGAGAAAATACACCCTATATACCATTATAAAATTTGATAAATCAAAAACTGATAATTTACAAAGCATAGTACAGGAATTGAGAATCAATTCAATTTCTAAAACATACTGTACTGTAGCTATTAAGAGATATTATGAATGAATATAATATTATTAAAACAGAATGCCAAGAATGTGATTAAGGAATAGATGAGCGCAATGATTCAATTGGGAAGGGACAACAAGGCTCCCCAAGGCACAGAGGCTTGCAATCCTATTGGTTGTTGTAGGAGGTTATCGGGAGGGGTTTACATAATTGTAAAGCCAAAACTAATCGGGAAAAGGACTGCTAAGGTCAAAATAGTACTGTAGGTAGCAACATGAAAGGGTAGAAGAGGACGAAGAAGAATGGAGGAAAGGGTTTTAAAATTTTCAATTTGGAACAACACCTAAGTTAGTGTAAGTGAACTTAAAATTATAGGGCATGTAAATTATGGAATGAGCTCCCATCTCCATTATAATTGTGTTTGTTTGAATCTTATTCATTTGAATGTAAAGTATTTAACAGTGGTTATACTTTCTGATGTATTCATGGTTATCTAACTATAAATTGAACAAATGATGAATCTGTAGAGCTCTTTGGATACCAATACTAATGTATTGGAAGAGTATTTCCAGACTAAAGATTAATTTTGATTTATATACAGTCAGGTAAAGATGTTCAGTTAAAACATAAAAGGGATAGGAAGAGGAAAAGATATAATCAATGTAAATTAATTCTCTGAAAATCACTAAATATATTAATTAATAAAAAGTACGAATACAATTAGCACTCATGCAACTGTATTTGTTGTAAACTGTATATTTTATATTTTTTGTATATTTAGTTTGTTTATGTTACACTTCAACTTCAAGGAAGTGAAATTATATGCCTATTAGGTTTAATAATTACTAAACCAGGTTCCGGAATAAAATTTTGCTCTAAAGCACCAAAATAAGTGTTCATAACAAAGCTTTCTAATAATTTAGACCCAGCCATCGATAACATTAAAAACCGTAAGCATTTAGTTTATGAAGTACAATAACACTATACTCCGGATACCAAGTGGAACAATAATAAAAGCCGCACATTGACAGTTTTAACAATTACATTGCCAGAACACAATAAATTTAATAGCATCAGCTAGTAGGGCCTACTCTATCATGAGCCATTTCAGTGTCTAAATCTCTGGACTGCTATATAATAAGGGACAACTTTTTTCATACTGTGGCACGACTCCCACCTTTTACCCCTGGGGGAAAACAGACCACGAAATAGCATTTCTACTATGGCACTTTAGAGTACTACAGTATACCTTGCAGACAGGTATAGTATTTGCTGTAGAGGGTTTACATTGTTGAGAATTAATAACTACTATATCTAATTGTTTGGTTAATGAACCTGTTCAAACAATAAATATTTGCTTGGGATGGAGAAGTAAAAACCACCTTATTATGTAAAATCTGAAAAAACAAACAATGGTGCCTTCCATTTAGCATGCAAACTTTAAACTAATTTGTCTTAAAGAAATGGATTTGTTCTATACTTAACATATTGAGATCACAAATGCCCTGAAAGGAGCAGTTCATTTCTCAAATTAAATAACAACTAATGTCCCCATTTCGAGTAATTTTCTTCAAAATTGCCTAGAACTGACAATGCACAGTAATATTTTTATCATAATGAACCATCTATATGAATGATTAGTTGCTAACGAGTAAAAAAGCAAGCGCTTTACTGAGGTGTTAAGCACACAGGACACAATCAACAGCTTACACCGCTGTTACCATTAACAAATGAGACTGTTACCTAGCTTGCATGATTAATGGGCTAATTAATTAATTCAGTCCCTAGCCTATTAGATTCTGAGTACTCTAATGAAGTGACATGCAAGAATTAATGAGACACAAGCACGTCAGCAGAAGGAATAGAATACTTCAAAGGAACGACCCTCTGACACCTAAAAATAATAGCTTCCAAATTATATAACTAGGTAAATACAGTTATGTAACAGCCATAGTAAAATCTGATGTAGAATAATGAAACATAGTATGGTCGAGGTGCGGGTCGATTCTGGCCGTGGAATGATGGACGACCTGTTGAGGAAAAGCTGGCGCCGCCTGACTGAACTACAAATAGAAAATACAATGTTACCTTCAGGTGATTCTTCTTGCATGTAAGAGCCGGTGAGGTAGCGATGGACAAGTGCTGACTTCCCACTGCAAGTACTCCCTATCACACCCTATAATTCAAAGATGGTAATGATGATAATTATGATAATGAAGAAAATAAAAATTGATGGGATGTGCCAAACAAGGGTTTATGGTTTCTGAAGGCGGGGTTAGTTTGTTCCCTTATCTATATTGTGGGGATATCATCCAGAGGGACTCATCCCCTGGAAGCTCTAAACACAGGTGGACTTAGTGCAGGCCGTAGGGCCGCATGCGACCCGACAGCGATTTTTTTGCGGCCCACGAAAATTAATTAAAAACCCTATGTGTGCGGCCCGCCAAGCAACATTGGCTAGAAAACACCGTTTTTTTTACGGCCCGATACCGATCATATGTAAAAAGTAACATTAAAACTGTGAATAAAGTGGTGTAAAAGCAGTATTTGGAGGTTTTTGGAAGCACACTGGAATTTGGAAACATCCGACTGATTTTTATGCCCACCCCTGCTCTAGAGATTTAGCAGGGTTGTAGAATTTAGAAAACTAAGGGTTGGTGGTAGATATGTTAAGGGTGGATGATCACATTGGTAAACTCCAAATAGTAAGAGTGGATTTTAAGGATAGGCAAGGGGGTTAATAATAAGGATGGTGGAGGGCCATGAAATTAGACTGGTTGAAAACTTCCAAGACTGGGTGGCCTGCCCACCTCGGGGGTGCACTCCCTAACTGCAAGTCTGACTCCAGAGGAAACAAATTTATTGATATGTTGTAGATCTGATTTTTCTAAGACAGAAAAAGTTGTTTGATGAAGAACTGGGGAACAGTGAATGAGATACAGATTTTTGAATATTTAAAAACTGGAGGGAAAAAGGTGTAAAATTGGGCAGTTACGCCCCTGTTTCCCCCAGTTTTTAAATACTTAAAAATCTGTATCTCATTCACCGTTCCCCAGTTTTTCGTCAAACAACTTTTTTCTGTCTTAGAAAAATCTGTTCTACAACACATCAACATTTTTTTGCCTCCAGAGCCTGACTTTCATCTAAATTTTAACCATTAATCTGTAGGCCTATATGATTTTAGAATTTTTGTTGCAACTAGTGGAAAGAGTACCTCTTTATTTCCCTTGACCTGCCACTGACTACAACTAATCTCATGTTCATTCTCTTTACCTTAGTAACTACACTTTCTATTTTTAACACTGTCTTACCATACTCTACCATATACTGTATCTGTTCTGTATATTTTTACAGACATTGTTCCATGGTACAAAATTGTTGATCGCATCTAATGATCAGTGTGATGCCAATAATCAGTGGGCGACTAATGAATAGGTCTCTATTATTAAAGTAGGATCAATGATTAAGGCTTGAGGTTTACAATGACATACACGACCGGGTCAGCAAGGAAGTGCCATATGGTATTCTGGAGGTTATTTGTCAATTCAAATGTACGGTAAGTTGTTCAGATATCAATGGTTGATTAAAAATTGTTATTCAGATTTTCATTTGTACAGTAACATGGCCAGACTTAAATTGAAAACCAAAATGAAATACAGCATTACTGTCTTCCAACCTTTAGGCCTGCTTTCAGCCAATGCATGGATTCGGCCAAATAAAATTATCATTTCTTCTATAACAATTAATTACCGTTCGTTTTCAGTAAAACTTTCACTAAATAGGCAATGGTTTAGCATTACCATTTTTTTAATACCCAGCCAAAATTCTGTCCAAAAACGAGTTTCACATGAAATCCACATAAATTCAATTAATAGGCCTAAATGTTGTTTTATCAATTATCGTTCATAAAAAATGGACACTTCACTGAATATTGCAATCGGCAAAGCATGTACAGTATTGAACGCGCCATATCTACTAGCCGACCAGGAACCTCAATGAGTTCACAGGTACTTACTTGCATGCACAGGCGGCGTACAAAGAGATTCTGCAGTTAGGCTTGCATTGAAGGCGGTGCCTCACGATGCCTTAGTCCATATTTTTTTAGTGTGGCGCTAATTTTTTAAGCCTGGTGCAATCTCTGCTTATTTTGCCTAAGTGTGGCAGTCCCGCTCGCTTAAGTATAGCTGTTACAGCTTGTTACAACAAAGAACTACCATCCAATCTGACTCGGCCTTCAACTGTTAAACTCTCCATCGGATGCCAAAACCTCATCCTATGCTAAGCAGTGCCACGTAACTTTTACATAAACTTTATTATCATTAATTATTTAAAATTATTATTACCACCACAAACACAGCAACATTACATATGACCATCATACAAGATTAAATTATAGAAATAAAATGTATTTAAAAAATACTGTACCATAGATTCTTGAATAAGCACTATGGCACATAATCAAGAGTACATATTTCCCTGTGTGTAATAAAACACTTTGAGAAACAGGGTTTTTACAATGTATACAGTGTTAAAATAAATATGTAACACAATGAAGACACAAGCATTACTTTATAAACGTTTGTTTATGATGACTTAGGACCTATAATATGAAATATGTGAAGCAAGTAATGGGCATGGAAAGCGCAACGCAAATATTTTTTATAAGCACTGCTCTTGAATAAGCGCTGCACTGAAGCCTCTAATAATTTTATAAGCGCTGTGGAGCTTATTCAAGCATTTATGGTAGTCTTTAAATTTTTTGAATGTTAAAAAAATGTAGAAAAAAATGTGAACTAAATGCGCATATCATTAAGTGTAAAACTATATTAACCAAAACACTAAGTACATACCACTTTCAACTCTGGAACAGTTCTGCTCAAAGTCCATTCTTGACTATTTACAAATGAATCTAGGAAAAAGCAAAAAAAAAAATTTAAAAAAATCAGTACATTTTTTACCTTTACCTAAATTAAGCACAGAAATTTCAACCTCTAAGATATCAAGGTCAGAGAGATACGCTGACATAAAATAAAAGATTAATTTGACATTTTTTTTGTCACCACAATCAGACAGTGGCCACGTAGGCTAGACTTTTTTTTATACCTTGTTTTACAAACCGGTGTCGCCAATATTATGATTTAAATAAAAAGAATGGAAATTACATTATAGAATTTTTAATTCTTCATTAATTATAAAATTTAAAGCATTTATAACTCCCATTACTACACTGTTTATATACATCAATAAGATTTTCAAAAAACAAATTTTTATTTTTATTTTTAATATTTTTCTGCCCTCCTTTAATTTAAAAAATTATTTGCTAAACAATGTATAAAAACTCTTAACTTAGATGGATAAAATATCAATATATCCTACATGCAGGTGAACTATCCAGATTACATTATAAGAGGCTATAATTATGAGATTAAGTAGCTTTCTAGGTTATTTTATTGATTCTAGGCACATATTAACAGGACTTTCTATATGAGAGAAAGAGGAAAGAGAAATAGTATCGGTGAGTTTAATACAGATATATGATTATTTTTAAATTTAACAAAATGGGGAAGTGCGCATGCCCCCACTAAATCTTTGAATATCTCGAGCTTTGCAGCAAAGACCATATAGACATCTCGTTGTTTTTTTTGTTTTTTTTTTGTTAGTAGATTATTAGGTTGATTATTCAATCTCATTATAGTATGTATTTCTAATTATATTATTTCCTCGTACTTTTTCTAGTAAGGAACAATATCTCTTCAGCTGTAATTATGTAGATGTAACAATAATTTCTGATCATATATCATATCGCATTGTACAACTAAAAAATTATCATTCTTTCAAGGAAACATATGATGTGTTGAATGCCGAAATTGATGTTACATGATCCAATAAAACATATCCTTATCTACAGCTTTCTCAGAAGTCAACCTTTTGGGAAAAGACACATATACGTTAGTAATTGTATTAACTGAGCTCTAATTATGTTTATACCCTACAGCTGAATAACAATATATCCTTGTAGTTAGACAGGTCATCAGATATTTTCAATAAATAAATATTTAATCAATATAAGCATACTATAAGCACTGAAGAAGCCCTGCAAGAGTCAACAATAATACTGTACTGTAGATTCAGGTGATGTTTATGAATGATGACAAAGTTTAGCTTTGTCATCTTTATGTAAATATAAGCATAGAAATAGCTTAGAAGCTATAATATAATTTAATATAGTTTAAATTTGATCAATCTGCAATAATAACTGAATACCCATAATTAAATAAAAAAAATTCATAAGGAACTACTTACAGTACTTCTCACAAATAATAATAAATACCTATATAAAAAAAAACACACACATAAATCAATACAGCAACTAAATTTCTGAATACCTTACATCTAACAAGTTTACAAAGTATTGCACGGTACTTTATTATATAAAATTGTCTTGCTTTGTGTTTTTTTTTTTTTTTAATATTGTATTTTTTATCATGTTTAAATTTAGAAGTTTTCCATAAGCTATTAAAACTTTTAAACTAACTGTTTACTTCCTACATATTTCCCCTTTTTTTATTTATTATACAATTTCACTGTGTATCAAGTGGATTTATAAGACATAATTACACATACAGTATACTGCATTCCAATAAACATCCCACTTTAAATTATCCAAGAAAATAAATGCCTCCCTCGAATAAACACCCTCTCTAAAACTTCTCAACAATAAATGCCCCGCAGTGTTTATTCGAATAAAACGGTATCTTTAAGTTACGATTATTATATATTATGATTATTATATATTATAATCTCTATAATAATATTTACTCTCCTAATAAAACTACTGAATTTTCAACTTTCAATGAGACACAAATTGAAACAATACAGATTTTTATACCGATTTCGTTTGTAATGTGTCAGTTCAAGAACAAAGGTAGTTTCGCTAAAAAGAAAGATGTGTTAAAAACAGTTTATATTCTATACGATAGGGTCTTTATAATGGTTGTAAAGATACTTAACAGTTGGCTATTTTATGCACTGTACTCAGCAAAAAGTCATTAAACTTATATTTATTGCTTGCTTGATGTTAGTAGTTATGAAAAATGCAATAAAATTGTCAAATCCATGAATAACACAATACATATTCAAAGCATCTACAGTTTACTGTATTAGACAGTGCGGCAATGTTCACTATGGAGATTTACTGTACACTTGATGCATTCAGTTTTGCATCTGAAATTTTATGTCCAAAAGTATTCACTAAAATGACAAAAAAAAATATTATTAATGTAATACCGACTTTTATAGCTCTATATACAGTAATACCGAAGTCTCAAAGCACTCAGGGTATGGACTAGCTCGTACAGTACTTTGCTTTTCCCCTAAGGGTCTCTTGGTGTCTGAGTTACCCAGTAAACCGGTACCAGCTACTCTGTCTGTCCACAACAGGAGCTATATGGACCAGTATACAAGGATAACCCCCTACTCATTCCAAAAGATGTACAATACTCGGTTCATTTGAAGTGCACAAGTCTAATTGTGTATACTAGGCCTACGGTTTATATTCCTTATCCGAGAAGACTTCCACCACCAGAACCACAGGCGAGCGTGCTGTTCGAACCAGCACCGACATTATGGCTGTACATTGCAGCCCCGTGGCCTTAACCGCTCGGTCAGTCGACTTCAGGAAACTATTAATTAAATGTTGGATTAAAAAATCCTGTAGTCCTGGAAACTTATTATAATAAATTATGCACAGAAATTGAGAATACACAATTCACCCATAAAATAAATAAGAAAAAAATTACTTTAATTCAAATGTTTTGTGGTATTAAGAATAGAATAATTTTATGTTATATATTTGAGTTCATTCCATTTTATTAGAGACCATGTTAAAATATAAAACCTCTTTAAAACTTTTGTTATAGAAACAGACAAAAAAAAAACTCCCTTAAATAAAAACTTAGAATAGAATAATTTTATGTTTAAATATTTCAGTTCATTCAATTTTATTAGAGACCATTATCCCTGTTAAAATACAAAACCTCTTTAAAACTTCCGTTATAGAAACAGACAAAAAAAAAACTCCCTTAAATAAAAACTTTACGAATGGAAAAACCCCCTAGATAGCACTGGAGGGTAATAAACCTAGTATTATAGTTACTTCATAGCTCTGGATGACAAGGACTTGCTTCACTTTTGAGCAACTCTGTCAAATTATCAGCTGAATTTTAGCTTTTAATTGTTTGTTGTTGAGGACTTTGGTTTATGAATTTTTGTTTGTTTGGCAATATTAATTATAGTTAATAATGAGTAGCCATCTATAAAATACCATGGATTAGGTAGTAGGTATCATAAGCAACATATACAATTTCAGGCCCATGTCCACCTTTAATGAAAAATCTACTCTCTCTTCTATGATACTCTGATAGATAGATAGATAGATATGCACAGCAACAAATATAAAAACACATATTTTTTGTACCATAGAAAGCACAGTATTAACTATCATGGATAAGCTTACGATACTGCACCACTGATTGCTAGTCTGCCTTATGTCACTTCACTTTTCAAATCAACATCATCATTATACATACCACAGTCCATGGGAAAGTACAGATACTAATTAATGAACTAATTCCCTGCATGAAGGAATACCAAATTACCAAAATATTATAATGATGTAGTAGTGGGTGAACCCTATACCCCGGCCTATTTCAATTTACTCTCCTGTTACTTTAAAATTTCTCCTGCTACTCAAATTCATAAATAAACCCCTGAAACCTAGTATTATAGTTACTTCATAGCTCTGGATGACAAGGACTTGCTTCACTTTTGAGCAATTCTGTCAAATTATCAGCTGAATTTTAGCTTTTAATTGTTTGTTGTTGAGGACTTTGGTTTATGAATTTTTGTTTGTTTGGCAATATTAATTATAGTTAAAAATGAGTAGCCATCTATAAAATACCATGGATTAGGTAGTAGGTATCATAAGCAACATATACAATTTCAGGCCCATGTCCACCTTTAATGAAAAATCTACTCTCTCTTCTATGATACTCTGATAGATAGATAGATAGATATGCACAGCAACAAATATAAAAACACATATTTTTTGTACCATAGAAAGCACAGTATTAACTATCATGGATAAGCTTACGATACTGCACCACTGATTGCTAGTCTGCCTTATGTCACTTCACTTTTCAAATCAACATCATCATTATACATACCATAGTCCATGGGAAAGTACAGATACTAATTAATGAACTAATTCCCTGCATGAAGGAATACCAAATTACCAAAATATTATAATGATGTAGTAGTGGGTGAACCATGGCATTTCTGCCGCAATGGACAACATTATTAAGTCATACATATTTTAACGTTCACACAATACTGTACAGTAACCGTCAAAAAGCTTGTAAATTATGATCATTATTACACCATTATAATTTTAAAAAAAGCACAACAAAATAAATAGTACAAATCTCCAGCACTAAGGAAGAGAATTTGATAATTACTGGATGGAACTAGCATGCAGCGCTCTACAAACTAGAGTCTCATGAGACTTAGAAGGTACAGAACATAGAAAATATTCCATGTGATTCATAAGATTTGAACCTGCGAAAGAAATTATCTTCACCATCAAGCGCCACCTACCGTAAACATAATTGTTCATTTTTGTATACTATAGATACTGTACAATACTATACTTTACATTACATTATAGGAAAGTCAACAGAAAAATAATTATTTGTTGAGTGTCATGTTATGTTCATATGAAAGATTATTCCTATTCAATTTACACGTTACAGGGACTGACAGCTATCATATGATATTGTACATTACCGATGTTATGATATATTGAGGTAGGCCTGATACAGAAACATGCCTAAGAAAATGAAAGTATAATTATTATTATTATTAGTAGTAGTATAAATTTGGGTCTTTCTTTATGCAATGATAAACTGTGAAATATTTATAAACTTTTCTTTTTCCATACAAAGGGTAATAGTGTTGAAATGAATCTTTATCTTTGCAGCTACAATCTGCACTATGTGCAAAATAAACATATGACATACTGTTCTGCAGCTGAAGAAAACTGTGGTAACTGTACTGTCTGTGGCTGATTCACTTAAATTTCTGTTTGACAAAAATGTGCTTGCATTTAGTAGCATGCTTTATAGTTTGCCAATATAAAATGTCACAAATTCAATCAAATATATCTATTTGTTTCAAAGTGCTTGGTAACTCACCAGATTTCCGCCTGCTTTTGTGATACATGCGTTTATACCTCTCAAAACTGCGTGTCCTTACAAAAGCACTTTTCCGTATTTCCTTGTAACTTTCCATGCTTATCCAGGTTTTACTGGTTCCAGTAGCAATGGAGTGACATGTGTCAATGGTGTGGCCAGACCAACTGACAAGACACTAATAATTAGGGCTGTACTACTCTCATTATACAAACTACAGTAGAAGTCAAGCAATATTCCAATAGAAATTAGTCAGCTACCAAAAAATAGTAAAAACTTGAAAGGGAGTTTCCATGACTTGAACTTGCCGATCTGCACAGACTGATACAGTTCTAGAGCTGTCTATCACTCAACATATTACTACCAAATATACCAAACTTACCAATGAATCATCGACACATTGAACTTACTTTTAAGTTCATATAAAATCTTTTGTGGTGCTCATCTTCGAAATAAACCACAAAAATATGCAGATGAATGGAGTATCGCAACTAGCATTGTTCAGGTTTGCATATTGATACAAAAGGAGGGATCTATATGACCTGAGCACAAGTATAATACCACATCAACAATATACAACCTTGGGTTTAATAGAATCAATTACCTTGTTTTAAATTATAATAAATATCTTGGTCCTGTATTTATTATCCAACAGTAGTCTTCTATCAAAGTCCTTGTGTCAACTATTTCTGGACTGGTATAGTTAGAGGGCCTTCTTGCATACAATATTCTGTATTACTATAGGCCTAGTTTTATTTGGAACCAATTTTTTTTGGAAGAGTCATGCAATATATTGATGATCATTTGGGGATCCTCATTCATTCTAAAGGAAGTAAACCAACACAGTACCAACCATAATAAATTTCAATTCAATTCTAAAGCAACTTAATTCTTTTTATTAATTTGGTGTTTTTAGGTCATACAAAAAACCGAGCCTGAAATACTGAAGACTAAAAGGCCAATCAACCTGAATCAAATAAATGAATGCACTGCAATCCACAGCATTTATTTGTCCAATATACAATAAAAATACATTAGAGATGTAGCAAGACAGCGTTTTGACTGCATGCAAATATACATTTCCAGGAACCTGTTATAAAGCCAGTGGTGGTATCAGTGGGGATAGGGGCTTAAATTGTCTCAGCCACAATCCTCAAATCATTAAAAAGATAAAACAATTCTAAAATGTTCTATAATCCAGCTTAAAATTGCTTAAAGTTGTCTAGTTTCTCTACAATAGGCATCTGGTGTACACTAGACCCCTAACCCAACAACCAATGAAGTTCAATTCACCCCCACCCCCCAAATTCATGTTCAGTAAGGTCTGTTTATTACCGTATGGAGAAGGAATTATAGCAATTTATTTTTAAACAGTGACGTTTAAATAGCTATTAAAATAGTGGATACAATTTTAAAGCAGTGTGGGAACACTACGCAATACTTAATTATCTAACTTTAGTATCATAATTAGTACAACCACTGAGAATGCATATCTCCAGAGAGAAGAACTGCATATTCAAAAATTACTTAATTTTCTTCACTGAGCCTGGTGGTTACATAGCAAATTGCTATTGAACAGGGACAATCACTGTGAACAAATTTGTATTCATCTTGTATCATTGTATACCATACTGTAGCTCTATCTATTCTAATTATAATAGACTAACATTTTAAAATAATCACTTTTAATTCTTGATCACTCAAAGTTTACCATGAATTTTTTTTTAATAATATTTAATCAATTTTATATATATTTTTGTAGATTTAATTTCTTTAAAGTTAAAATGGTTTCTGATCAATGATTACATATTTTGTTATATATATATTTTGGTATTCCACTAACTTAAATAATTTTATTTATTATAATTGACCTATATTATTTATAATACTGTTTTTATGTTAAATATTATTTATGATATTGTTTTTTATGTTATATATGCATTTCGATACTTGGATTATGTATTGTACAATCTTATCTAGATGAGTGAGGTTCACAGACTTTGTGTATAGTGACTAAGTTCACTTTTTTTATTCCTGCCGACTCATTCAATTTATTGTACTTGTATTCTGTATGTTTTCCATTATAGTATTGTACTTTGTTTTTTTTTTGGTGGATAAAGAATAAGAATAAGAATCTATGTGTGTAGTGTATAAAATAATATCAGTGACTTCTAATCAGATATAAATTCAATCATTGATTTCTCAGCTAGTAGTTTTTATAATCATTCATTTAAACCATGTATTTAGTATAATGACAACATTCCGTATTTATTATAGTACTAGTAAATGAAGAAATAATGTTTTTAAGTTTTTAAAGAAAATCTACTACTACAGTATATGCTTGAATATCAAAACCTTGATAATAAATTTCAAAATAATAACAGTGTAAACATGGTTTATTATTGTCTACTTCAATAAGTATGATCAAAAATATAAAAATACATAAAGATAAAATAAGAGTGGCCTATATTTTATCAGTTACCGTAATAAAAAACATGATCTACTTAGAAATGGTACGAGTACTATATATACTACAGACCTGGTATGTCAATTACACAGCCTACCGGAATCAAATATAAAGCAGAAAGTAATGCTAATACAATACAGTATAATACAACACAGTGTAGTACAGTCTAATACAATATAATACAAACAAACTGAACCGTAAATCATTGACAATTTACTATATAGCCGTATTATATA
Organism: Anneissia japonica; assembly: GCF_011630105.1. Lineage (NCBI taxonomy): Eukaryota > Metazoa > Echinodermata > Crinoidea > Comatulida > Comatulidae > Anneissia > Anneissia japonica. Next base: position 2,498,295 of record NW_022712725.1, read on the forward strand.
TCTTATTAAATTTCTTTCCCATACAACAGGAAGTGAGGTACTGTACAGTCAAAAATTACCCAATAGAAAGTGTGATTTTCATTTAATAAGGCTTATTGTAGGGTGTGGAGTTTGCAAGTCAAATCAACATTTATTCACATCCTTTTTAATAATAACAGAATAAAATTAATAAAAAAACAAAAAAAAAACATTTTACAGGATTTTTTAGAACTAAAAATGCTAGACTGGAAAGCAAGGAAGTTCTATTCCATAAATAATAACTTATTTAACCAACCAAACACAGATAAAACACACTCAGTTATCAGTATACTTAGTACTGATAAGTATGTAAATATTAATGATCACAAACAATCAAAGCAACATAAAAAAACATTATGATTAACTGAAACATCAAATAAATTATCTAACACATACCTAGCCCGCATTCACTTAAGCACTTGGTATTTCGCCGCAAACGGAGGCTAAGGCTCCTTCTCGTTCTCCTAAAACTCATACTAATAGCACCTATCGTCATAGCATCCAAAAGGAAAAGCTGTGAATATGCCTTCCACTGTTCATATCCTGTCGTTAAATGTTCCCAATTCCAATTTGGTGACAAGGAAACTGACTGGTTGATAGTACACTAACCACTGTATTCATTAATAAATATTAAGTCAACAGGATGTTGTTAGATCTCAAAACTATCAAATCCATTATAAGCTCCATCATCAGTATACTGGCTATCATATTAGAAACTTTCCTTTTTTTTTTTACTGCTCCGTTCCAAGTAGGAATTCACCATGATGCATCATGACATCAACAAAACTGACAGAAAAATATTGTCAATGTATCATGATTGTTGAACTCGTTGCAGATTAGATAATGCCAGATGCTCATTTGCCAAAACCTCCAAATGCATCCACACAAAATCAACACTGTCAAATGTGTGTTGTCCATGCTTCATAAACTAATGACGTCATACTATAAACTGTCTTGTGTGATGGTGATCGTATCGTCAACAGTTCATGTACACAAATTGCCCATAAGGTATTTGTAAAAACAAATTAGAGTATCGTGGTTCGTCTGAAAGACTCGCTCTTAACCAAATTCATATAAAAAAATGAATTATGCAGTGACACATTGTTTAAAATACCCATTGGAGAATTATAAATTTTCCAAACGAAGTAATTATCTGAAAATTTATAATTTTCCAGGAAAGCTCAAAAGATATGCAGGATAATCAACTACAGTTTAATGACAGTGTAGAATCTGAAATCACTGTTGTTGAACAATATTTGTGATAAAAAGGAACATACAGTAATGTAATTTTGTATAGATGATTACAATATCTCAAGTGTTCAAGATTTCTTTCACACATATGATTCAACTATATCCTTTTTCAAGGCTTTGAATGATGCTAAAAACCATTTTTATTTAAATTAAATTGATTTTTAGTAATAAACAGGTAATATTGGAATAAGTTACTGAAATTGTTTGAATAACAACTTTTTATACTTAAAATTCATCAATTTCAATTCATTCAACATTATTTTTTCAGCAGTGCACTCTAACTTGATTTTGATTTCTACGGGTCTGATATAGTAAAATGTTAAATTGCAATATTCCTTTAATAGTTCTGCTGCTATAATTTCTTTAGTTGTACCATATAGGATCTGTGGTTGTACAAATCATAAAGTGAAACTATAAAGCAATGTTATATGCCACAAACACACAAGTCATTGGCCGCTACGTTTTTTTATTACCATTAATCTATACGGTTTCAATCTTCATTTCCAATATTCGTTTCCAAATAGCGATTGCAAGAAAAATAATTTTCCTGAACTTGAGGCTTTCATATGCACACAATCACAAGACCTTGATGCCTAGAGCAGGAATGGAAATTTCATTGCGAACATCTATCCATCAACTTTGAATGAATACAGTGTGTTACCTGGATGAAAAAAAACAGCGTAATTACCTGCTACTCTGAAAACTTAAATACTATTCACCGACAATTAATATGAAGAACACGTTGAGTATTCACTGTGGAAAACAGCAAGACCGTTGGCATGGCTTGGTTCCAATATGATCTAATCCAACGAGAAAAAGGCTAATGGAGTTTGTAATTTAATAGATAACTGCTAACAGTATAAAATTTGAAAACGTCACTCTTATAATGGGCCCACAAAGATCTGCATAATCTTTTACGAGAGGAAATGCGGATTTATACATAAACACAACACCTGAATTTGATTCTATGTTCCTGTATCTGAAGAAATATCTGTTTTCAACCGTATAATCATGATCCTATAATGAACTATACCGGATACATGCTGATGGATTTGTGACTTAGCAATCAAGTCCCATATCCCGTTTTTATCTGACTTAGAAAACAGACTCAATACTGATAGAAAGAAGACTTGACACTTGACCTTTAATTTAATCAGGTCTGAAGGTATTGTCTATTTACCTATACTGTAGTACTGTAGCCTTGCTCAGATATAACAATCAACCACTCATTATTTTAAGCAGTATACTGTAGTAGATAATAGCTTCATCATTTTACAACTTAACCTTGCACTCTTTATAAAAAGTATGACGGTGATTGTCAATTAAAAAATGAGAATTTACACACAGCTATTTACATACGCCAATACAGTGGCATAACGACAAGTCATGGGACTCGGAAGAAAGTGTTGGGGTCCTATGCATTTTAGTAGTCAATAATGAGGAACCCCCTTCATAGTATTATAATTTAATTAGAATTCTGTGAATTTTGGGTGTCTTCTACTGCACTATGATGTCAAGGTTTTGTAATAGAAGAATAGTAGAAGGTTCTGTAATAGAAGTATATAGTAGGAGGGCCCTTGGGGCCCCTTTTGACTAGGGGCCTGGGCTTCACTCCCGAGAGCCAATAGACGTTACGCCAATGTGCCAGTAACAAGACAGAAATTGCATGATGTTATATCATGCAATTTTTAAAATAATGTTTGAATATAATATTTATATAGTCTGAAACAAATTTAATAATATATCAATGCATATAGGCCTCTCTTGATAAGGTGATCTGCTAGATACAGTAGGGGTATCTATAGACTGTCCTATATTGTTATGTAATATCTACCTTAAAGGTTAAACCATACTGAATGTCAAAAATGACCCAGTTTCTAGCAAAAAATCATCTTGGTGTGTCAACTATATATTCCATAGGCATCCCCAGAGAAATTGCCACACTGTAAGTTGGACTATCAATTACAAAAAAAAAAAGAAAGAAAAAAAGTAAATGATTTGGTCGAAACCGCAGTAATTTGATTCTTACTATAATACTATCATAGACCAGAATAATATTCTAGATATGATAACTACTCAATTTCCTTGAGCACTTTAGTGGAGATGTGCGCTTAATAAATCTTATTATTATTATTATTATTATTGTATATGATTCACAATAGAGGGTGCTATTACTTTTATTGCAGATGATGCTAGATGCAAGAAAATACTGTAAAGTTTAGAGATGACAATACTATAAAAGCTACAGTAGGTCCAACAATGCAACAAACCACTATCATCTACTGTACTGTACCTACTGTTAAGTCCTGTCTAGATTATCATATTTTGTGTGAAAAAAACATGTGACATGTCTAAATATGGTCATGATATCATATCATGACCATATATAGGCATATATTAAACATAATGACAGGGGTTTAGTTAATAAGTTATTCTTTAATTCCTTAAGTTCTATTTAGTACACGGTAAGTCAATTCAATTTTCAATTTGCAATTTGTCATGGATCACAGTATGAGAATATTGATTGACAATTATACATAATTAGAACAAGTGAACAATCACAGTTTTTTACTACATGCATTCATTTTGTCATTCCTATTCCCAAGTAACAGGATACTATGACAAATTGCAATTATTCATGTCAATAAAATATGCAATTATAATCACTAAAATACCATGTACTACTTATTGTAAATTGACTTTCTGTCTGTCTTGTTAGTCAATTAATTCAAATATAACAATAACTTAGACTAACATTTTATAAATTGAAGTTGTACTTGTCTGTATAGCAGCTTGGAAAGTGTTACTATTGGGGATTTGGTATCAAATTTAAACTAGAAGTATAACAAATGCATCCATGCATTGTGCATCAATAGAAAAGAACCAACTTATATTGCCCTAGAGAGGGTGCTATACTATTATGCCGTTTGCAAAATACTAATTTAGTTCAACCTATGAGTTATTGATCAGATCCTGGTCGTAAGATCCTAGTATGTATTAAAATCTAGATTCTCAAATGTAACAGTGTATTTATTATAATTTATACAACAGTGTACATTCAAAATGTTAATGATAATTCATACCGTTTTGATCAAATATGAATTATGGTTGAGAGTTAAATGTTATTGTACTATATATTTTACTATCGTAAAGACATCATCAAGAATAAAATAAAATAAATAAAAATAGAAGGCGAGTAATTTGTCACTTCATAAGATTTACTTGAAAAAGTAATCATATTATTAGTACCTGTATTCATAACTTATTTAATAAATTTAATACAATACCACTCAATTTAACAAAATTTAATTCAACAAAACATTTATTTCATCCTCTCCTCAAATCTTTCAGTCATTTTAAGTAAATGCTAACTTTAAGGTAATTGAATGAAACAAGGGTATATATGATTATTATGTTATTTCCTGAATCTAATGATCGTATAATATATATTGTATTATTTTGTATTATTGGTATCATTGGCAGGCAGCCTTAACATAGAGGGCGCCAAATATAATTTTCATTTCATGACATGGAGACAAAAGTTTTTCATTTCATGACATGGAGACAAAAATTGATGTACAGAATGGAGACTCATCCCATCATTCTTCCAGATTCACTTAATCTTAAAGGGTTAACTGCTAGATGAATGAATGAATGACGTAAATAAAAAAAAAATTCAAAAAAAAACCTGCAACATTTGGAAGGTGTAGCTTTCAATATCACAATTTTAAAAAAAATGTATAATTATGATAACAACTTGATATAATCAAATTAATCTTTTACAGTAATTGATCACAACATCTTGATCTCAGATGCTGTTTATTTTTCTCTCAACATCATGTTTATACAGTATGCATAGTCTATTTAGACTCCCACAGGCTACAGAATATCATAAATATTTTCACAGTATTTTACTACCCTGTGATTGCATTATTTATGTAATAAACATTACCTCTCTTAGTTGCAATTAACAATGATTTTACTAGATTTCTAATAGTTAACTGAATGTGAACATTATTCAATGGGAGTAAAGCAAACATATTCTAATATACAGTACTACTATCAATTATTCCTTCACACAACAGCTGAAAAAACAATAGAAGAGGAAACTCACAATAATATAGATAGCCTTGAATACTCTTCCTTTGAAGACAATAATTTCCGGTGTGTGAAAGTAGAGAGTATGTGAAGACACACCTAGTGGTGTCTTAGTATTGACAATTTAATGATAAAATTCAAGGTGTAATATACCAACTGAAGGAGATTTATACTATAATTTCCCATCCACAGTACAGTATGTTCATTGACAAATAAAACTCAAGTGAAAAAAAAACAAAACCCACAGTATTTAAGTCATTATGAAGTATTACTACCGTATTCTGTCATTGAATTTGTATAAACAAGTGTTTGAAGAATTTTTATTTTTTAAGTAAACACATTTCTTTATTGCAATTTAAAAAAAAAAAAACATTGTAAGGATGAATAATCAATATAATTAGTTCACACTTTGGGCTTATATATAAACTGTTTTTAGTTCACACATGTCCACTGTTTTTACAAGGGTTAATCAAAATAATCCAGTTAAATAATTCCTTTTTACAATGCAATCAGTAAAATTAAAAGTATTAAATTTAAAAGATGATGTTATAATTTAAACTCTAAAGCAACATTCATCCTGTCATAAATGCAAAAACCTTGAATTTCCATTTGAAGTTTGAGCAATATGACTTAATAAACTCTAACAAATGTTAGTTTTATTTAGCAAATAATGTCAAGGCCTTTATGTGCTACACATCATTATAGCAGTCAATGGAATTGGATCAAATACCTAGAGAGCGCATACTTAGCTCCCATGGGAGACACCATATTCTATAATTTTGCAGTAATCAGACCATAGACATTTAAACATCCACTTAATACTACTTTTAGTAGGTGAAAATAGGCACCACCCATGGATAGAATGCCTTAGCCAAGGACAAACCATGAGTCGAACCCCTGAATTTGTTATTGGAAGCCTGATGCTTTACTGCTTTTCCACATGCTTTCTATATTGATTCAACAAAATCCTGCTATATAGTTGTCTCATTTTAAAGAGAAGCATCAACTGTGATTCATTCATATGTTCTTTATTTTTTACCTGCTCTACTTAAAAAGCTACTGTACAGTATCTTCTTACTGTATATGATAACCATAGCAACTGATCATTAACACTGAACAGTAGATCAAAGAACAATTTATCTTTCATTGTTTATTTACTATTAAGTGCTAAACAATCTTGAGAATGTTAATCTTGTTTATTTGTTATTTAAATTTGTTTTGACTGTCCTCATTGGCTTCAAACAAAAATCCTTCCCAGCTCAGGTTATCAGTCAGTAGAACTAGGGATACTCTTTAAAAATAATATTATATTATGAAATTACATTTACATGTTCTTAGTGTCAACATGCTCCAACAATTTAGCATACTGAACCTGAGTGTTTCTTGGACAGCGCCAGCAGGATATAATAGTTTATTAATGCACGTCACATTTTTATCTATTATATGTATTCCCAATAATTCAGTGTGAACAATACAAGATATTGTAAAGCAACATTTAAATCTAAACTTAATGTCTGATAATAATTTTTTATAAAATAATTTGCATTTTCATATAAAAAAAGTAGATTACAACTATACTATATAATTAAACAGTTCTTAAAATAGATTAAACAAGTAATTTATTCAACATTTCTTATCGGCATAAATCGTTTTACGATCTGTCTTGAAGAGGCACTCTTCTGTACAATACTTCCTGATGACATATCATGGTATTAAAAAAGATTATAGATTTAAGATTACAGAAGCTTGCTGAGTCCATCACTGACGCAGCCCTAATCAATCACAAGCAAATAAGCATGCGTATAACAAGTACTGCACTAAAATATTCATCAAAATTCTAGTTATGCTAATTTAATGTGTATGATACTTTGTGATTTTTATTGATAGCATCAAGGATGTTTGTAGTGAATGGCAAGTAAACAATGGTTGAAAAAAAATGCATTGTGTACCCTCTAAAATATTAACAGTTACATTGCAAATTAGTGCTACTGTAAACCTGACTGTTATGTAGATATAATACTCAAATATCGTATGCCATTTCATACTGTGTGGAAGCTATAATCATTTAATATTTTCTATACCTTGAGTGGATTACTACCCTTTTTTTTTTATAAGAACTAGTAAAACTTTGCGCAGGCTCAGTGTTCTTATTTTTTTGGCCAATTTCAGGTTCAAAATGTTCTTATTTTGTTCTTATTTTACACACTTTTCAAACATAGAAAAGTATTATTGTACAGCAGTATAATATTACTGTACTGGGAGGTGAAAGCGGCCCTGCAAAAAATGGCCCCTGGAAGAAAGGCCCAGCAAAAAATGGCCCCACAATAAAAGGCCCCGGTGAAAAAATGGCCCTAAATGGGAGGTAGTTACACCTACTGTACTGTATTATAGAGGGTATTACATAGTCACATCTATTGCACATAAGGTAGATATAATTTTTTGGTTTTTGTAGTTTGACATTCTACCTCAGCCTCAATTTGTTCTTATTTTGTTCTTAGTTTTTAAGCAATTTCAGTCTCAGTGTTCTTATAAAATGTGTTCTTATAAAAAAAAAAAGTTTACTCTATAAACTATTGCTATAATAATATGTTAAAATGATTTACTATTACAAAATTCCTATAAATAAATTCCCCAAACCTATAAAAGTAATTTTGAATGTTAAATTTAATTTAATATTTTTAAGCTGACCTACTGTATCTAGCTAAATACAGCTACTGGTAGAGTGGCATAAATCATCCCCATCACTCTAAAACAGTAAATGTGTCAGCTACTCATCTTCTATGCTACAGTAGCTAAAGTATGGTTTGTATGTGGTCAGTCTGCTGTTCCAACAAATTGCATCACTACATCTGTAAGCTGCTAAAAGTGGATTTTGGTCAGTTATCCTTGTATCATAAAGCACAGACCCAAAGCTTAACAATCTTAATAATCTGGTCCAAATTCTTGACATACACCAGGATTTATAGTTATGAACTTCATAAAGCATTCAGCCATTGAATGGCTGACCAAGTAATACTATTAATATAGTATACCAATACCATTCCTCTGCTAGTTTAGTTTTAATATACAGTATTTTTTGTGTAATACAATTTTAACAATGTTTATAATTCTCACCAAAGTTCCCTCTGCATTCTGTAGTGATTCCTTCAAATGTATTTTAAAGCTTTAATAAAAGACTATGAAAAAAATGTGTACTTTATAATAAAGTGTAATGTGATATTTTGTGTCAATCCTGTTAAAATTTAACCAGATTCTTTTACGAAGGTTCTCAGTTGACAAAACTATGAAAACCATGGCTTACTGTAGCTGTGGAGGGACATAATATACAAATATTTACTGGGTTAAGGGGCAAGGTTCAAATTATAGCCTGAGGTGTTCTGGAGGCTGTACTATGTCCCGAGACAAAGTCAAGGGACATCAGCCTCCAGATCACCAAGGGCTATAATTAGAACTATGACCTGATTGGAAAGCCCAGTAAATATTTGTTTTATATAACAATACATAGATTCCCTCTTCTGGAATCGTGAAGAGGCCTAGGCTAGAAGTAGAACTTCGCTAGCATTCATCGAGACCTGCATTTTATAAATCCGTAAATCACAGTTTGTGGCTTCAAGATACTCTTCAAATAAAAAGGACGGCATACTTAACTTGTCTTCATATTATCACTGGCTGCTGAACTCACTCACTACATTCTTATGTTCATCAACCAGTTTAAATCTGGAACACTCTCCCATTGTTATTCCTAGCCTAGCAGTACAGTCTGCAGCAGAGCGATCGTCAGCCGCTTCCAGGTCATCAAATTAGGTCAAATTTGATAAAATTAGTAGAAGCGCACCCTCAACAACAGGCTTAGCATAATTTTCTACATCACGAATTGCGAGAGGGCAAAAGAAAAAGACTATTCCAGGTGATAGCCGTGCATGGCTGAAACTATTGCCCGGCTTCTAACAAATCAAATGCCTGGAATCTATGTAGTCGGTATATAATATCAAATTATAGGTATAGTTGTTGCTCACTAATGATGCATTTTCATGTGGTACCGTGGTACATCAAAGCACTCCATACTTGTAACAGTTATTGAGCTCTACAAGAAATAGATTATCATATTTTACTGTTATGTTCTGGTTTTAAAATAATACTATAGCTACCAGTACTATTATTTATGCCAAAGGCAAATTGGCTTACAGTACTGTACTTGACAAGAATAGGCCAAAATGCAGTACAGTAAGCAATTTTAATGCGAGCCATTCTTGCCTTCTGACGATTATGTTTTTAATCAAGTTGCAGTAGATATTTCCAACCTCTGACTTCATGAATGAACATTCTAACAGATAATTCTACGATGCTCAAACCAGCTGGATTTTTGTCCTAAATTAGACTACGTCTAGAAAAAATAAAAATTAAACAAAAAGTGTTCACAAAAGATGTCCAAGATGAACAAGATCCATTAGGATGTTGATCTGTTGCAACACATGCAATTTTCAATCTGTTATCAATCATCAAAGTTCTTTATTCCTGTTGACATCTATTCACCGTAACAATGCAAACTGAAACTGTATCCAAACAGAATGAATGATTACAAACACTGAGTACAGCAATAGCAAAAATATTCTAATACAGCTTACAGAAGATATTACTGTAGACATGGGCGTCGATTGGTGGGGACAGGGGGATGCGTCCCCCTCACTTTTCAAAGTGGGGGGGGAGAAAACATCATATCGATTTTCCTTCCCCCCCCCCCCACTTTTCACTAATCTTCTATAATTAAAACCCCACTTTTACAAGCGAATAGAAAGAATAACAATAAGCATGACTCATGAAATTTGTCTGTTCACTTTTCTAAGTGCGGTACGGTACGTATTTTCCGGACCAAAACCAAGTAAAAACGCAATTGTTTAAACATTTTGTAACCATCTCAGAAACCCACTAGATTGATTTTATGGGTGCAACGACTATCAGAGGCTAAATTTATTGTGAAAACAATGTACTGAACGTTGTTGAAATTGGAAGCATGTATCCTTATTAGGCCAATATTTTTACAAACTCAAAAGTGCACAATTT
>NW_022712725.1:2508745-2521830 GCF_011630105.1 Anneissia japonica
TATGCTAGTGTTTAATATTATCTACATACATAGGATTACTGTTTTTTTCTAATTTCACGGATATGATGTCTACCTATTTCGATTAAGTGATAAGCCTACCAAAAGTTTACAAACTCCAGTGTTACGTTGACGCAGTCTCGCCATAATAATCAGTGGCAGATTCAAAATTATTTTTTAAAAATGGAAAAAAAACAAAGGAAAATTAGAATTAGAATTTAGGTCTGAGAGTGCCATTTCCGGCAATCTAGAGGTGTCATAATCATAAATTTTCTTTCCTCAGCACCAACAATGTTGGGGCTGAGGTGATTTACTTTTCCAACTTGCAAGTTCCTCCCTGTCCCCCCTCTAATTTGCTTTCCTGGAGCCGCCACTGATAATGATAAATTAAGTAAATCACCTTTATGTTTGTGAAATCAAAATGCTACCTAATGTTTTGTGTGCTCCCTATCTCCCTAGTCCTGTTTGATCGTAAATTAGACGGTATTATTTCCATTCACAATAATTTATCGCAATAGTACGTACACAAAAGTGAAATTCAAAAAGAGGAGAAAAGCAAGAATCTGCGCAAAAAAATACACCCAGGAAAATGACTCCAACGGGAAGTCAGGAAACCCCCCCCCCCCACAACAGAATGGCCGTATTTTGAGATGATGAACAAAATTTTTGGCGACAGACCCATTTCTTGTCCACCATACACTGTTGACACGTCATTGTCGGCTCTGAACACCAGTGGAACTAGTAGTACAGTAGTAGTAAGTCTGTAGGCTATTTTTTTTTCCTTTATTTTTTTGTAATTTTTTTTTTTTTTTTTTAAATTTTCTCAGTTGGCTAGGCTCTAGTTTCTAACGTTGGGATTTTTTAGAATTGGTTGGAGTTCGAGCGTAGGCAAGGTAATTCGTTGTTGAATTTCCTTGTTGGGCTGAGGAAGGCTAAGCGGTGAAGTGTTTGTTTTGTTTACATGAAAGGCCTATACCTTACTGTCCGTATCCGAATAACTTAGGGTTCGTAAATGAGCGATCTAATGACCTACCCTCTGGGCATTTGGTCATTTTTTACTTATCTGGTTTCGTTGAAAGTTCGTAAACACAACCATACAGTAGCCCAGAGGCTGATAATGATAATGATAAGGTGAATAATGATCTGATAAGGATGATGACAACAATGAAGTTTAGACCAATATTTGGATAGTGCTGACAGATGATGATGATGATGGTGATAATGATGATGATGATGATGAATACAGATGATGAGTTCACTCACTTACAGTAACTGACATCTCTACAACTAATTCAAAGAAAATCTTTGTAGTAGTCAGTCCATATTTTACATTACTACAAAAGAAGATTCATTAGGTACAGTAGGAGATGATTCACTATATCCAAGTAAAGTGTTTTAAATAGTGTTTCAAACAAATATACTGTAGAACATGATGACGTTCCTTAGGCTGCGTTAGACTATTCTCAGTAACCCTGCTGCAGAGCACATTGATCATAACTTGGCCTTCCCACAGGCTAATGTCATAATTAATATCCAAACCATATATCATTCCACTGATAATAAACATCCTGAGTTTTCTTTTAGGCTTATCATTGATTGGTCATAATAGAGAATGTAGATACACTTACATTAACATAATGTCCACTAACCATTACAAAGTCAATATGAAAAAAAAATTGCTTTCACCAACTTTCATTGTTTGAATGTTCTCACACTGGAATGTTATCTATAACCAATGCGCCTGTGATGACGGTCATCGCATTAGAACGTAAACATAAGGTATGACTCGTCAGAGTCAGTCACAACCAATGTATGTACTCCGTAAAGTGGAGTGGCGTCATACAAACTTCCCATAAAGCCTAAATGGCAGACACAAGAATCGTAATATCTGTGTGGGATTGATTAATGTCCAAGGAAATTGCCAACATTAGAGTGACTAACAATTAATGTTAAACAATGAGTAAGTAAATAGGAAAATGTATGACGATGCATTCTGTGATTCAATTTTCAAATGGAAATATAAAAAAAAATTATTATTTATTATTATTTATTATTGTAATTTGTTTTGTAATTGAGATCAAACATTTTGGTATGGTTATAAATATTATCATAGTTTTTTGGACAATAAGATATACCAAGTACCGAACTTGCACGAATAAACGCCCAGAGGCTTACAATTTGTTTTGCCCTTTTTGAGGGGTGCTTATTCAAACGGGGCGCTTATGAAAACAGAGTGGAAATTGAGGGGCGCTTATGGAAATACATGAAAATTGTGGGGTTCTTCTGAGAACTTGGAAAATTTAGTGGGTGCTTTTTTAATGAAAAAAATTATATAAGGACATCCGAAAACCAAAGATTACGAATGGTTCTGGTGCAGAAAAGATAATCGTCCAGAGAGCATGGCTCGTGACAAGAATTCTGTGAGTTTCAACAGCAGATGAAATTAGCGGTGATGGTGGTGGGTGTATAAGCTTGTTGGCCATCTGCCGATTGAGATTTGCAAGATCATTGCAAGGCTTCTTGCAAACTCACATGAAAACATGCTAAAGGTGCACATTGTCAGGAAAAGAAAAAGAGAAGTAGACAAATGTAAGAAAAGGAAAGTTGGTAAGATACTGTCCAGGGAACTCTCATCTGTCCAAGATAAATATCCTCATTTTGAAATTGACATAAGATGAAAATGTGAATCCACTCTGCAGCTCAAACCATGCCAACCACAGTCTCAGGATTAGTTATTGTTTGCTAAAAAAAAATCAATCACAAGATATTGTTTTAAAAAATTAATAAACACCACAGGGCGCTTATTCGAAAGGGGCGCTTATTCGCGCGAGTACGGTACCGTACAGCTCCTCCAACTATTTGAGAAATTTTCATGCAAAATGCTCCATGCAGGTGCATACTTAAATAATTAAATATCTGTTTTTTTTGGTTTTTTTTACCTGCTTTCGCCAACATCTGCAAATGTTTAATTTTGAGAAGGCTTGATATTGAATCTGAATGAGAACTTATGGAATGTGGCTAAGTGCCAGCAGATTTAGGGATGAGCTAGCCATTAGCAAATTTGTTCTATCCTTGACTTGTTCAAAGATTAAAATTTATGATTTGCTTTTGTTCTGAAATCTTAAGTCTGTTAAACAATGAGTAAGTAAATAGAAAAATGTATGATGATGCATTCAGCAATACAATTTTCAGTGCAATATTTTAAAAAAATGTATTATTATAAGATACTTATAATTGTAATTTGTTTTGTAATTGAGATCAAATATTTTGGTGTGGTTATAAATATTAGTTTCTTGGACATGATTTGTTTTTGTTCTAAAATTGTACATCAAGAATTTTGAGCAATCCTTTCCCCACAATGTTGAACAAAGTGTCTTTTTGGCACAGTGATTTGTTGAGGTTTTTCTTTCGAGATTTGGTTACGTATTTTTTTGTTGTATTTTATTGAATTTATAGTTTAGATAGGATCTGGATTTATGACTATGTACTCCAGTCTGTTTTAAATACATTAGGCCTAAACGGTGTAAAGATTACAATAACCTGAAAACAAAACGTGACAAAAACTTGTGGTCTCTATACTGTACACTCAACATAGTATTGGATTTAAATTCAGCAAAAGAAAAAAAAAAAATATCAAAACTCAACTCACAAAGCATCATCATTGTGGAAGAATATAGGTACCATGCACATTCCAAATAGATTAAGAGAATCTATGGATCCAATATTTTCTTCTTTATTCAAAAGTCAATGGCAAAAAAGTAGAGGACTGAACTAAATCAATTACTTTTACAGTACATCAAACACATTACAGGATATAAAGCAAAGAAAAACATAGGCCTACAATACTTCAAAAGGCCATGAATCAAGTTACCTTTTATAGGAAAAAAAATAATAATAGTAAAAGCTTCATATCTGAACATTTGTTTAACAAATTGTTTAACAAATGATTTCAAATTCAGGAATTTTTACAACAAAATTTAGCATACAGTACAATATTATTAATGCTGTCAACATGTGGTTTCACCTCCTTCAATCCTCCATTAAAATATGGACTGTAGCTGTAATGCCTTGTCAAGCTTGTATCCTTTTCACTTGAGAAATCACTGGCTATCAAATCTATCTGACTGTTGACATATCTGTGGACATTTCTACTCCCATTACTGGTTTCAAAATATTTGCAATGAGTCAGAATTTAAGAATTCCACATCCAGTATGCAAATTAGATACTTAAGTAAAACAGGGGTTTTACTGAGTATATAATATCCACATATCAAGGAACAAATCAAGGGAAACATCTAGACACATGATATAATGTACATAACTATTTGAACAGTCATATCAACAACTTCTAATCTTAATATGTAGTATGTCACATTAACAATGTCTCTTTTTACAGTAATATTAAAGCATAGCACACATACTGTATATACAAAAAGATAAGGCTCAAAAAAAAAAAAATTATTAGTTTATCACCCTGTCTAGCTGGAAAAGTGATGAGGGAGGGAGGGAGGTTTTTTATTTTTATTTTGCAAAAGCCAAATATCTCCCTTGGGTTGTTTGCTGGTGCACTGATATTCAAAGTAAAACATGATTGAGATAATATAAACAATATCTACTATTTGCAGTACTAAAAACATGGGGAAAAAAATACTAAATATTTTCTTTTTACCTACCATAAAGACATACGGGTTATGGGTGATAAACTAATCATTTTTTTTATTGGGCCTAAAAAACACTAACAGTCAGATATACTGTAACAGTGTAAAGTATTAAAGTAGATTTAATAATATAGGTCTGTATCTGTTATTTCATTTTATCATTTCATTTCCATTGATTGTCATTTGCATATATCATAACATGTCAACTGTCAATGCTCTGAGATATCATTACCTATACACTGTGAACTGAACTAAAAAAAAAACATGCGTAAAGATGTAACTCTCGTACGATGCTTTGAAATCTGGTTGAGTGCTGGAATGTCTGCTGTATAGAAACTGTTTTGGTCCTGTTTGTGCGAGTAATGATAGCGCAATGGTGCCTGCTATGTGACTACAATTACTGTAGGCCTAACACCTCAGAAAGAGAATACGAAGGATTAGTTATGTCTGGCAAATCAATTATTATCAATTATTTCTAGCTATTTCTCACAACATGCCTATTATTGTACTGTGCGTCATTTAACAAATAATCTTTCTTTTCAATTAAAAACAGTTCACCTTAGGATTTTAACCCAAGACCTCTGATTCTATGCAGTGGCTCTTACCAAATGAACCACAGTAGTATAATGTAGTACAGTACTGTATGAAGCTGTTGCTACACTATTTTACAAGGCATAAATCAATCATTTAAAGATTTTAAATCTATTATACAGTAGGTAGTTTATAACACAAAAAGATGACCATTAAAATATCCTATAAAAGGTCATATTTATCAGCTAATAATCCTAGATTAAGTTAAACACCAGATTTCAGAGTACTGTAATTATAGTTTATCATGCATGCTAACATCTTCTTCTTGAACTCCAGGGATTTTACGGGTATTAACTTCCTGAATGCCCTTTCTAAAAAGGAATAGCAAAGACCAAAAACCAATGTACGGTACACTTATAGTATTTTGAACGCCTACCATTGAACATTCCACGAAAAAAATCTAATTAATTAATGACTTACTGAGAATATTTTCAACAACAAACAAATATATTTATAATCTAACATCCCCAATGTAACAGGAAGGCCTAATAAAAATAACAATTTCAGTGGCGGATCCAGGAATTCGAAAATAGAGGGGGCCCAGGATGTAGCCTTTCTAGGCCACCTCAGTAACACCATGATTGGGGCTAGGGTAAAAAAAATTATGATTATGGCACCTCTAGAAGGTCGGAAATGGCACTTCCAGACCAAAATTTGATCAATAGTTTCTTTTTTTCCGAGCAATATTTTTTTATAATTTTGAAAAATTTAGGGAGAGGGGGGGCAGGATGGTGGCCCTGTCTGTCCTCCCACACATGAATCTGCTGCTGAATTTATAAAATGTGAATTGTTGTATAAAGTAAATTGGCATAATAAAATTTACTATATTAATGTACGTTTGAAAAAGTTATTAAAAAAAAATATAGAAATGACATAAATCAAACAGAGATTGTCAAAAAAAAAGCATTTTTTATGATGATTATAATTACACTCAGACCTCTAAGTCTCCCAAAAGTCATATAAGCCTGAACAAATGTAATAAATTATACTTTGTATACTGTTAAACATATTTTATTATTTTCTAAGCTTTGGTTAACCTGTATGCATGCGTGAGTCGCAATGCACTATAACACGCTTTGTTATTTCCTGTATCTCAATGACTGGTCCCTGAAATTTCTATTCTCAACATGGGACCTGTGTAAACTTAAATCTATTTAGGGAGTGAGGCAGATTGAAGTTACAGTTTTGGCAACTGAACTCACAGACCTCTTTACTAGCATCAACCCATGCTGTTGTAATATAACCTAACCTAACATAAAGAAACCTTCAGGCAAAGTGTACTGGATTTGTATTGTAATTTGTATCCAAGCTGTATGAGCACGCTTAATTTATTCCAGTGAAAAAGGCTTGGCAGGATTTCCTCGCCTCGGACAAGGCTGTCAATTGTACTACAACACTAATGAGGCTTTCTCATTAAACAATTAAATTTGCAAATTTGTTAAGCAATTAATTACACACTCAATGTTTGCCAACAACTGTATTGTTAAATTTAAAATTTTAATGATTCATAATCGTTGTTATAACAGTGTCGGAAATTGATATGAAACCTACGGCAGGGATCCTTGACCATTTTAAATCCCACAATATTTTTTTCTTATTTGACAACTAAATGACCAGAAATGGCATTCCCAGGTCATGTGTTCCATGTTGAAAACTATAGTGTTCTTTTGTTGATCCCGAGAACAGCTTAGCTCAGTCTGCTACACTGATTCTAGAATCACGTGGAGATTTTTTCACACCATAGTCCCTGGGTTAAATTCTGTCATTGCAACTCTCAATATTCAGCACATACTTTGGATGAGACATAATTAACATGTTATTTCTTAGTAGCATCACGTGGATGAGAATATGCCAGTTACAGGGTGTTGTAGATGGGCAATGAACAAATATTTCCATGTTATTTTATTGTAATGAAATGATTGATGCTATTGGCACTGCCACAAACATGCCATGGTAGCTTTAAGTAATTTAATTCGAAATTACACCTGAATAACTTCAGCTTGGTGTATTAAAAACTATTTCTGGCAAAAAGGGACATTATACAACATGGTAGTAAGAAATGTTAAACATAGGTCCCATGTGCAATACACATAGTCCATGGGCATTGAAGAATGCAGTGCACTCTTATCAACTGTCCATAAATTCAGATCAAGTTTTGCATGCTGGTTATAGGACATAACTATTCATGTACAGTAGTAGCTTTACATTCCATGGAATTTACATTAATTATTTTATGACAGTTTTTTTTTAAATCTGTTTA
This sequence comes from Anneissia japonica, assembly GCF_011630105.1. NCBI lineage: Eukaryota > Metazoa > Echinodermata > Crinoidea > Comatulida > Comatulidae > Anneissia > Anneissia japonica. The sequence goes on from NW_022712725.1 coordinate 2,516,252, forward strand.
CTGATACAGTAATGTACAAAGTATGCTAAAATCTTGAGTGGGCCAGATTATAATTACTCACAGAACTTCCCATAATTTTAGTATTGCTATTTAATATTGCTTGTAATGTTAGTATCACAATTTAATAAAGAAATTGTTTTAAAAATAAATGTAATTTCATTAAAACACTTGAAATTGGTTTTCAAAAGATTGATTATCAATAAAGGAAATGAGTACATTTATGAAATCTAATTTTAAAATGAAAATGAAATCTATAGCTAAAATATCAATCATTAGAAAATGTTATTGAAAACATCATTAACCATCCTACAGATTAATTGTGACTTTCATGTAATTACAACCATGTCAGAGAGCTCATCCTTGCTATTAGATTTTGATTAAAGATTGAGTCCGTGAAAATAGGTTAGCATTTTGCATTCCATGTTTTTAAACACAAGCAGGTGTATAGTAAACTAAAGAATAAATAACATGGACAGGAGAACTGTCCCACATTTCAATTTAAAATTTCACCTCACTTTATATAAGACTCATAAAAGCAGGTTAAAATGTGTTATCTCAAAGGTAAAAGTCATTGACACATAATTTATCAGGAATGAATTAGGCAGCTTACACAGATCATGCAGCTACAGTATTGTAACTGAACAGCTGTGTCGCAGCATATGATAGGAACATAAGAGAGAGACAACCTTAATAGGCCAACGGCTATTATACAGTATTTCAAATCACAAATATTTATTAACTTTTTATGGTATGCTAAACTTGAAAATGTGGCAAAGTTTTCCTGATTCTTAGAAAATAAATACAACAATAATAATAGAGTATCAAAAAATTAAATGCGTTTATAAATAGCCTATCACCATGTACTGTAGGAAATTCTGTCTGGGAGAAAAGCGTGCCATATGGCATGCTTTAAGGCAAGGCAGGTGACAACCTACCAAAGGAAGGACTACTTCCAAAGGAAAAAATACTTAACCTTGAACATCAAGAGAGGAATTGGAAATATTGGAAAACTTTTGTTGACATGCTATTACCAACAGACAACAGTACCTTAATTAATCCCCTATATACCAACTGTACAGTATGTTGACAACAACCGAAGCCCCACATATCCGAGGGGATAGGCCTAGATCATGAGGAAATGTTATCTGTACTTTAAAACAAAGGTCCCTTAAGGTCAATCTCTACTAAGTTTAATTTCTAATCTATGAGAATCTACAATATACATTAGGTCTAAACATAGTACCTTTAATACATTTAATAGGAAAGAAATTTGTTGATTTTTATGGCTTTCTGAACTGCCAGTAAGGATCCTCTTCTAACTAGGATCCAGGGTGAGGGGTGACGAAGCTGTTTAAATAGGGTATGACGAATTTCAGCAGAGGTCAGTTTGGCCACTAAGTCCGGTCACAGTGCCTCTTCGATGGGGGATAATGCCCTGTCACCGCTGCCAATTTTTAACCACATAGTTTTTTGTGTAGGCTTATCCACAGAAAAATTACTTACAGTTTGGGGCAAGTTTATTTTAAACCCCGGGATGCAAACAAGATGGGTCTGTGGTAAAAATGTTAGATACTGTAAATCCATTCAGTACTTAGGCCACTCAGTAGGGCTAGGCTAAATGTAGGCTTGGAGAGCCCAGGCCTACTGTCAGTAGTCCTAGATGGAATTTTTATGCTAAATCATCTTGTGATTTTTTTTCATACTTTGCATCCTAATCTGAGATTAGGAAGGGGCGGTATTATACTCAGGTGAAACACTTTGCTTGAAAATTACTCAAACAAAAGTTACAAAACTGGTATCATTTTGGAGCTAATTAATTACTACAGACACAGTAAATGGTAAAGAACAAAATTGTTATACTTCAGTAAGCGATCTGTCGTCATACTGTACTGTACAGTGAAAAATCAATTCGCAGCATGCTGTTAAAATTCAACCAAATTCCAAGTTCAAATAACTCCAGTAAGTTTGGATCTAGTATTACATTGTTAATGGGATCTACTGCACAATCTGTCATGTATGTGATCTTTGATATTCTAGGGACCCCCACAGGCACTTTGTTTACTATGTTTCAAAAACAACAACTATAGTACTAGAAATTGCAAATTGCAAGTGAAGTGCTGCAAAGTACAACTGCATATAAATGTTCTTCGAACAAAATTATTTATGCGAGTCAAGTAAAAATAATGAATAATAAAAATATAACAAATAATATGAGACACGACCCATTGTCTATAGTAGAACACTTCTCATTGGGTAACAAAGTCGTAATTTTTCATTTTTGTCAAAAAGTGTCTATAGTGGTGAATTATGGTTTAGGTTTTTTTTTTAATAAAGTTTCAACAATTTCTATGTATGTGGAAAATGTAGTTGATTACCAAAGGTTACAATTTTTATTTTGAAGACTGCATGGTCTAGGAAGTGTACATTTTTTTATGGGGCAAGTTTCCAAGGGCGGGTTTTCTAGGGGCGAGTTGACTGCCAAAGAGTGTTACCAAAGTGCGAGCCAGCGTGTTATTTGATCACAAGTGCGAGACATTGCAAGTGTGAGCCAGCGAGCCATGACGTCACGACAATAGATACGAGACGTTACTCGAGTTGTGCGAGGTATCGGCCGAGATTTGTAGAGTACAATTCAAAAAACAACTATAGGTCTAATAATGAATTATTGTGATGTTAAATAGACAATGTTAGCTATCAAGGATTGTTTTTCATTGGGACCTTCGTCCCTTCATGGCTAGGCCTATACCATCCTAGCTAGTCTAGGCCTAGAGTAGGGTAAGGCTAGCGAGACATGCAAACGTTGGTATGTGTTGGTTAGTCTACAAACGTTGCCTAAAGTAATTAATTTTACCCGGCAGAACGAAAGAAGGAAACTCCGCTTTTCAGCTGTCTTAGGCCCTTGTTTTTTGACAAACAATGACCTTTCAGAGGTCAAATTGCTGTCAAGAATATGAATTGCAGAGGTCCCAAGTCTCCCAAAAATCGCAGGTTTCTCCCGATTTTTTAGGCCGTCTCCCGCCCTCCCGATTTTTATTAATACCTCCCAATTTTTAAAAATATCCCGAAAATTTCACGAAAAATGTGATTTCCACGATGTCATAGAGCAATGAAACAAAAATTCTTATCTTAAGCCAATATACTATGGCGCTCGCTCAGCCATAAAATGTCATAAACAAGGCCAGGGAGTTGTTATTTAAGTTGTTTATCAAAATAACAACTCCAGGGCAAGGCAGGCGTGGCAGAACCTCCTTGTTTATCCTCCATGTTATGATCTTTTGCATCCAGCGCCGACCTCATTCAATGAGATGGCTGTCAGTTGAGTAAATAAATTTCAACAAATTAACGAAATCAGAAATCATAATGGGAATGGATGGGGCCCCAAGTTTTCGAATAGAATCGGTGCATAAAAAATACTTTTTCTTTCAAGTAAACTTCAGTTCTTTAATAACAATACTAAAAAAATTATAGTTAATAGGTTTTGGTACTAAGCAGTCTTCCGAAAAATGAAGTTCATTTTAATATCGATCCCGAAATACATGTAGGGCTTAGGCCTAGGCTCTATCTGCACTGCAGGGTATGTACTGTATGTGTGTTGTGTTGGGTGGGCGTCTGTGTGTAGTGGTGGTCGCGACTCTGCGGCCTTAGGCCTAGTTACGTACGTATAGATGGAGCCTAGCGAGGCAGGATTTAATGTTTTTTCATGGCATTATGTACCAGTTATTATAGGCTAGACATATATAAATGCTGACTTAAAACATGTAGTATGATTTACTAACTAAATTAAAATACATATTTTTTAATTTTTCAGCAAACATGTGAATCTTGGAAGTTGCAGTTACCTTGCTAGAATTCTATGTTCTTTTGATGAGATGTAATAAATCAGCCATAGCCTCTAATATGCCAATGAACCAAGCAAAGCCTCGTTGACTGCTGCCAAGAACGCTTTACTAGCAAAATGCTAAATAAATATTAATATTCATAAATTTATATTTTAGGTCAACTGCAATGTGTAAACAAATGTAAAATTGTTAAATAAAAGTAAACAAATTGATGAAAATTGTTTGTTTTCGTCATTTTGTGTAATACTTTCATGTTGCACAGTGCGTTGTAAGGCGTCACAGTGCATCGCTACAGGAGGCGATCGCTTCATGAAAAAAATCTCCCTATTTTTTGGTTTTCAAACTTGGGATCCCTGGAATTGGCTGCTTCGCAGCAATAAGAGCAAAATTCAACCGAGAAATGCACTGAATCAGGCATATTTCTTTATTTCAGTTTGATCATAGTCTATTTTTTCTATGGTTTGATACTGAACAATCAGAAAGTAGCTATGAAGATTGTTAATCAGATTACAGTACTGTACTAACATTTTTTAAAGAATAAAGTTTGGAAGTTAATTATGAAATGAATTCTGATTAAACCATTGCCATGATGATTGATAAATAATCCTACACATTCTCTTTTCAAAAATTGCATTAAAGTCAGGTGAAAAAAAATGCTGTATAGCATTTGACTTGACTTTCTTTCTATGGCATGCAAAAGGTTTTAATTAACTTTTTAATTGTGGACTTGCAGTAAGTTATATACACCATGAGTATTAAAAGACTTGTTAATGAAATCAAAAGCAAGATTCTACAGTACCATAACTTTGTACCTAAATTAAGGATTGAATATTAAAAATAATAATTTATTTCTTTGTCCCATTTTGATCAGAAAACTAATAAAAATCTTTGACCAACAGTCACCATATTCTGGAAATGCTACAATGTCCCAGTGGATTTTTCACCCCTGTCTCACTTCTCCTACCTAGCTGTGTAACTGGCCTTGTCCTCTTCCCCTGGATCTGCTAGGGTTAGAAATAATGAAGATGAAATTTCATTATGAATATGAGAGTACTGCAACTATTAACTGTTCAAGACACAGGATAACATATTATTACTTTGTAACCTTATATAAAATGGGGATCAATGAATCAACGTCCAGATGTTGATATTACAATTAGCTTTTGCCTGTCTGCCTACAAAAACAAGCTTTAGATAATCAACAACAGACAAACACCAGCTTGCTAGACCTTGGCCTTGACTGTGTAAACAAACCCTTTGTTAATTCAATGGAATTCACTTAACAGTTTTAAAGTTGGCCAAATATTAATAAGTGTACTGTCAGCTGCAGTTCATTTTAGACTTTGATATCAATATTCTGATGTAAGAACTGAGAACAAATACTGAGTACATTAAATACAGAATACTGTAGTTTGTATGACCTACTTAACACCCTGTCCAGACTACAGTATCAAATTTTATTTGACAACAACATGTGACATGCCTATGTGGTCATGATGACATCACATCATGACCATATAATTATTATATAGTGTGCATCATGACACTATTCTTATATGGAAACATGTAGTTTTTTTTGTCAAAGAAAATTTGATAATATGGAGAGGACTTTAAAGATGAAATTGGAATGATGTTGGGGAGCGGACTAATTACTCAAGGATCAAAAATGCTAACAATGGAGCTGTAGTAAAAATCCTCATATGATAAATTAGCTCTTACAAAGAGGCCTAGGGAAACATA